>NC_137464.1:25755845-25976425 GCF_964235325.1 Thermobia domestica
GTAACAACTGTGATGTGTTGATGATTTGTTGAAATCGAAAATTTATTTTCCATTCTTTCTTTCTGTTTTGTTATTACTGAACACATGAAGACGATCGGTTATCTCTTTTTGCTTTGTAATCAGGTGGCTCAGTGGTACAGCGTTCACTTCTGTTGCGTGGAGCACCTAGTTTGATCCCAGATAGCGCCAAATGAACTTTTATGGTGGAGGAATACTATGTACATAGGCTATTTCGGGGGTTCTCGTGTTTTCTTCAACTTTCTTTATAACTACCATTTCATTCATCGCCGTCTCCTCTAGTTTATACGCTTTGTGATGGACAAACACCTTGTGTGTGGGGTTTCCGGGTGTTCTTCCGATTCCTTCCACTTTGTTCATTCCACCATTTCATTTATTTCTATCCTTTAGCATAGCCGGCATAACCATGGGACATAAAACTGAAAGATTTGAGTTT
Source organism: Thermobia domestica (assembly GCF_964235325.1). Taxonomy (NCBI): domain Eukaryota; kingdom Metazoa; phylum Arthropoda; class Insecta; order Zygentoma; family Lepismatidae; genus Thermobia; species Thermobia domestica. Next base: position 25,756,300 of record NC_137464.1, read on the forward strand.
TCTTTGAAATCGCGAAGTCCCGGGATACAGTCGTAGGATAGGATAGGATTTTAGATTACTGGGCTTTCGGCATCTAAGACCATTTAGCCCTTCACGATTTGAAGGATGACGTCCCTCGGCGAGCACACAATCCGGGGAAAGAAGAAAAGATGGGGGAAGGAAGGAAGCGGCCTGGGACCTCTAAGTTAGGTACCACCCCGGCATTTGCCTGGTGTGAATGAGGAAAACCAAGGAAAAACTTCATTCAGGGTGGCCGGCCTGAAAAAGCGTTTTACACTTTTTCGACCGAGTGGCCCCACCGGGAATCGAACCCGGGACCGAGGGATTGAGTCGTAGCTTGTTTATGTAAACATATCGTTAACATCACATTGTTATGCTTTTTAGGCTAAAGATGGTGGATAATTAGGAAACGGAATGCTTACAAACTAATTGGAGGAATGAGACTGTGGGAGGAAACAAGAGAATCCCGAGAGAAAAAACACGGACCACAAAGCCATATGGACGGGATCGAACCATTGACCCTTCACACGAGAGATAGGTATCTCGTTTCATTTGTATCTACAACATTTTCCAGCACTGAGGCTATATGGGACGAGTTTCCAACATAAAATGGAATCTGAACCCTGTAGTACATTGAATGAACTCCCATCAGGAATCAAACCCGAGAACTTATGCACCACAGACATGTATTTTAACCCAGTGGTCGAAGTGAGACGGTATGCGGTGGTATGCCATACCACCTCTGGTTTTTCAGTGGTCAAGACATACCGTTACTGGAGAGTAGGTGCTAAATATATTTAATAAATCCACTTTATACACAGTAATTGAAGAATAGCTTCGCATGCAAAAAGATTTTATTTCTTATGCAGAAATAATTTGTAAGTTGACACACTGACATTTTTAATTTTTTTTTCTATCTTTTGTTTTTAAAATGAGGTGTCTTCAAAGAAGTTCATCTAGTTTATCTTTTGATGTGTTATATTGAATTGTTTCTTTCGTATGTATGTGCTTTTTCTTGCCTTTATGCACATAAATGTTGTGTTTTTGCGTGAGCGAATTTAGGAGTTGTCTGCTGTGGGAACGGATCTTCCGGGGGTTTGGAATACCTCTCAGTCGAGTAGGGGGTCCGGAAGTTTTCCCACAGGAAATTGTTAAAATAAAAACTAGTTGTTTTTTTGAGCATTTTCGTGTATAATTCTCTATAATACAACATAAGGGGATAATTTTTTTTCGGAAAGTTGTTGGCGAGAGATCAAAGTCTCTCCATGTCCCCCCCCCCCTTCCGTAACTCAAGAGAAACTCTCCAGTGGTTTTCAGTCATTATGTAAATAGAAATGCAATCATTTAGGTAACATGCTCTCACTATATTTCAACATTTAGATAGCCGGTATCTCGAGTTAAAATCGGAAAAAACATATTGCCTTTGCTTTTTTCCATTTCGAACACTCTAACCACTAGACTAAACCATTCATTTCCAACGTAGTGATTCTCTTATTCTCAGTAAAACAGACAGATAGACATAAGGAACAGATTGAGAATGATTGTTCTATATCATATATCCACTATGAAGTGATTATATTATATTATATATCCACTATGAAGTGATTGTATTATATCATATATCCACTATGAAGTTATTGTATTATATCATATATCCACTATAAAATGATTGTATTATATCATATAACCACTATGAAATGATTGTACTATAAGGTAACCAAGAAAGTTCTGTCGCTTTTTCACCCACCACCTTCGAACATCGATACGTCACCTAAGACGTATCTGAAACATCAAAAATAGTCCCCATCAACATTGACGATCTTCTGCCAACGTCCTGGAAGGTCATGGATTTCATCGCGGTAGAACTTGGTTGGCTGTGAAACGAAGAAAATAGCAAGTGCAGTTTGCACCTCTACTAGTGATTTGAACCGGCGTCCTCTAAGGTGATTATCAAAAAACGGACAGGTGATAATCGGACAGTGCAATGTCCGGGGAGTATGGTGCATGCAATAATGTTTCCCATCCAAAGCGAAGAATAGTGTCCCGGGTATTCTAGACATGTGGAGCTTAGCGTTGTCCTGTAACAGGAAGACTCTTTTGCGATTCAGAAGTGCTGGCTCCAGAGTCTTGAATTTTTCTTGAATATGGTTCAACTCCTGACACTTGCATTGATGCTCTGACTAGCTGGTAACATTTCCCTATGCACGATATCGCGAACAGTCCATCAAACACGCAGGAAGACATTATTCTGGTGTAGTCCTGGTTTCGGCTGTTTTGGAACCGGTTCATGGGTTGCTAACCAATGATGACGCGCTGTGGACCTTCGTACAGGATCAACTTCTCATCACATGTCAACACCCTGTTCAGAAATGGCTCCTTCCTCAGACGAGTCACCAAAGAAATACATGTGTCTGCTCGCGTTGCCTTCTTTCTCGGAGTCAAATCTTGTGGGACCTATCGACCCAACATGTAGTGCCTCCCAAGTTGATGGAGGTGCTGCCGAATAGTCTCTCTACTCACACTGAACTGTAGTTCTACTTCCTCACATGTCTGGCCACTGTTCGCCTCAATTGCTGCCTGAAGATTTTTATTTTGTAGATGTGTTGGTCTTCCAGCACGCGGTGGTCTTCGAGTGTTTCGTCACCGTCCTTAAACTTGTTAAACCACCTCTGGTCTGTTCGCGTAGTCACGACACCCTCACCAAAGGCCTGGTATATCTGCAGTGGCGTTTGACCCCAGTTTGAACTCGTACAGCATACACGCCCTTATGACGCTCTGTGGAAATCCCATGTTCGCTCTGTCCTTACACAAGTTTACAGCCGTGGGTGTAACTGAACTACCACAACCAGGTAGTAGGTTGGATATACCCACACCAACGACTGACCTTCGCCTTATCTCCATTCGCATTCAAGTCACGGTGTAAGAGTCAATTGAAGACAGACCTCCACAAAAAGCGAAATAACTTTCTTGGTTACTTTTATATATCATATATCCATTATGAAATAATTGAACTAGACCATAAGACTATTTGGAAATGATTGTGTCTACCATATATCAGTTGATAAATAGTTCCACTATTCCATATAACCATGGTCCCGAGTAGCATAGTCGCTACCACTCTCGCCATTCATGTGAGAGAATCGGGTTCGATTTCTGGTGGGCGTACTTGGTCGAAAAGATATAAAAGCCTTATCAGGTTAGCTATCCTAAGGAAAGCCTGTAAGGCTTTTCTCATTCACACCAGCCAAATATCAGGATGATACTTAACATGAAGATTCCAGGCCGCTTCCTTCCTTCCCCGATTCCCCCGCAACTGTGATCACCGATGGACGCCATCCCTCATATATGACGAGCTAAAATGACCATAAATGCTGAAAGGCCAGAAATATGATTTTTAATCCTAATCCTACACCACATGTCCACTTGAAGATAGTTGTACTATAGAAGTATACCATATGTCCATTTGAAAATGGTTGTACTTCACCATGTGCCTGCTTGAAAATGATTGTATCAAACTTATATTCAATTGGAAACGGTTGTGCTAGTCGATATCTTTGCAGTGAAATGGTAGTTTACATGCAAATGATTGTGCTAGATGATCTGTCAACTTGAAAATGATTGTTATTTGATCCCACTTGGAAATAATTGTACTAGATCATATGGCCACGTGGAAATGACTGTATTGGAAATGGTTGAAGTAGACCATACAGTATATTCAGTTGAAAATTATTATACTAAATAATAAGGTCATTGCGTCGAATATGCGCCCCTGGGGAAAATGCGCACCTTGTAAGAAAACGGACAGCATGTCGCAGAAGCTGCTGTGTTGTTTTTCTTCTTATCTGATAGGAGGACGTTCGTACCGCTGATGTGTGTTGGTGCACAAAAAGAACAATTTCGTTCACAACTACAGCTATATTGTTGACAATTTATTGTATGAATGTGTATGTGTGACATCAAAAGTGCCAGGTCTAACATTAAGTGTTTGTGTATTGTGCTTTAGGAGAAAAACAAAGTAAAAAGGATTGCAATTCCGGTAGCTACCGTGAAAGTAATTCATGTCTTACACAGGGAGTTGGCAATTTTCGGAGTAGCATACTAGTCTCGCTGCAGGGCAACATATAATTATGTGTACTGTGTTTGGGAAAATATGCGCCCTGCTACTTTGGGAAAAAATGCGCACTATGCAGAACAATAAGATGAGTATAATTTCCTATGGAACTGCAAAACGAAAACATTTGTAAGCAAATCGATAGGTGGAATTAACCTTTAAAAATCCACTAATGTTTTTTTAAGGTAGGTTTCAAAAGAAATGCTACTTTATACAGTCGTTACTATTGTTAAGACTTCCGGAAAATTGCTAAGTAACTTTTCGTTTCGTGGTACCTAGATCTTCCTAGACTTCAAAATGGGTTGCATAACGTGAGTAGCATTCAAATCTATAATATAATTTTTCAGTATACAAATGCCGGAATATACCTCAGCTTGTAGGCTTGACCGAAAGGGATTTGTTTATTTTCTTGTGCGCATAGTCGCGGGGATAAATCTGCAACTGTTGGTAAGGCACTCAGCGCTTTTCGTGCGACCATACTTTTCCGTTAAACGCAGATGCTGTTCCTGCATATGCTTACAGTCGATCTGCGGATTTACGATCTACAACAGAAGGCAATCGCCAATGCCATCAGGAGAGCCAGCTTGTACGAAATGTGAATGATGAGAATGCACCATTGCCCGAAATTGAACCTAATGTGTTATGCAGCAATGTTTCATGTGTGTCCGATGACAACAGCTCTACATCTCAACGGCCATCGTCAACCACGTCATTTGCGTCATTGCATCCATTGCCACAATGACACATCATGCTACTACGGGAAGAAAACGTTAAAGTGGTACTGTTCTTATATCTGATCATTATATGACTGTGCTACATTAGGTAAAAACTACTAAGGGTACTGCTTCCGAAAGAAAACAGGAAAGTTGAAATACGAGTCATAAACACGCAAAAATATTGCATCGCAGGGGCATTGATAATCGTAAATTTTTTAATAAAAGCAATTATTGTGGTGTCTGTAATGAATACTTTTACGCAGAAGAAAACGGACAAGAGTGAATACAGTGTATCAAATACGCACTTCATGTTTCGTGCGTATCTGCCCAAGACATGATCATCTTCGTCTGTGATCAGTGCCACAAATAAGATAGTTTTACTTCTTGTGATAGTGTTTTGTTTGTAACTGTTCAATTCATGTTATACCAACACAAGAGTTTGTAGACAGTTCAGATGCTCCACTCTTATGTCAGAACCTATACTTGACAGAAGGATTTTGAACTACGTTTATGATTTGTTAATACAGGGAAAGTACTTCAGTGGTAACAAAAGATCGTTTTTTTTTTCACAAAGAGAAAAAATAAATTTACGTTTCTTTTCATTAAAGTTTCCCCATAATTTCTTGATATTTCCACCATGTAAGTTTGCAGTATTGCTTCATTGTATGATTTCATAATGTGGTTCTGTATTAGGGTGTCAGATATTTGATGTATTGATTGTCAGTAGTTTCACATTTTGGTTTGAAAACGTGATTACACACGGTGCGCATATTACCCCAGCATCGGGAAATATGCGCCCTTACCACCCTTTGGCATAGTTTTGTGTATGATGCCTTTCTGTAAACATTTTTCTTCATGCTTGCTAATGGAATTATTTATGGAGATATTAAACTTACCAACTGCATACTGATTTTCGGATTCCTTTCTTCCATTTGTGCCTAAATGCTCATTTTGTCCTTAGGGGGCGCATATTCGACGCAATGACCTTATGTAGCTTGGAAATGATTGTGCTAGATTATTTGTCAACATGAAAATGATTGTAGTAGATTTTATATCCAATTGAAAATAATTGCACTCGATCATGTTATAGGATATGGTAGGAAGTGTAGTAAGATTCTAGCACTAGCAGAATTCAGACATAGGATGCAAATGAAACTTATTCAATTGAACAAATATTTGTCACTATGATCATTCTTATTCTTATTATGCACGATGATGGAAAGAGTTAATTAAATACAATACGATATATTCAGTATTCTATATTCAGTAATTTATTCTTGAAGCTAATCCTATGTCTTTGCTTGTACTTGCGTTACCATATGTTAGGAAAATAAGGTAATGTTCGTAACGAATAATGTTTGGTATTGTTTTGACATGCTTGATATTACAGTTATCTTTGGCAGCTAACGCAGGGTGTTATCACACACACTTATTTTGCAATCATTGTACTGGACCATACATCGACTTAGAAATGATTGTTCTGGATCACATAGTCATTTAGAAATAATTATACTGGACCATATGTCTGTATTCAAGTATTGTACTATTGGAAATTATTATACAGGTCCTAGACTAGTGGTTATCAACCTTGTTTACCTGGGGCTTCCCTTTCTGAACTCCGCATACTTTGCTCCTGCCTCTTGCCCCTCGTTGGCCTGAATCTTTTTGTGTTTTCGAACGCAGCATTGATATCTCAAATATTTAACTAGGAATGCAATGGATGTACCCGATTGCAATGAAATGAGCTGAGCGAGCTTAAACTACGTAATCATTCCTGGCCATTATGCAATAATAAATGCCATTTTTAATTGTTGACAAAAAAATCGCGTAAAAACTTTTCCCCCATGTTAAGTCTATGCAAGCGTTTTTCGGTGATTATTCCTCGATGGTACATCGGATTTTTGATTTCGACCTATGTTGTCACTCAGCACGACATACTCTATCAGCGTGCTAAGTTTGGTTGAGATCGGCCAAACGGTCTAGGAGGAGTTCGCGGACAACCAAACGGCTAACCCGAGTATAAGAGCTTCGCTTCGCTCAGCTCAATAATGATAATAATAATAATAATAATAATAATAATAATAATAATAATAATAATAATAATAATAATAATAATAATAATAATAATAATAATAATAATTCCTATCAATTTATGCTTTTTTCCAGGAAAATTTCGACATATTGTTTTTTTTTTTAATTTTTACCATCTTTGTTCTTAACAAAACCATAGTTCTTAACAAAACCATAGTTCTTATTTAATGATTATTTTGTTTGTTATGGTATTTAATTTAACGCGTCTTCAACACAAAGTTCGTAATTTTTGTAATTACGATTGTCGTTTATTTCTGTTTGTAGTTAGTGTCCTCCTTGCTTATTCTTCACGATACTGTACTACTACCAACACTGGATATATGGGATCACTTACTACAACATATGCTCACTTGATAATGATTGAACCAGACCGCATGGTCACTTGATAATGATTAAATCAGACCAATGTTCCCTTGGTAATGATTGAACCAAGCTACATGTTCATTTGGTAATGATTGAACCAAAAGTTCATATTCACTTGGTAACCATTGAACCAAACCTCATGTTTATTTGGTAATGATTGAACTAGATCGTATATTCACTTGATAATGATTGAACCAAACCACATGCTCACTTGGTAATGATTGAACTAGACTACATGTTCACTTGATAATGATTGAACCAGACCGTATGTTTATTTGGTAATGATTGTACTGTTCGAAATGATTATACATGTTCTTTACCAGTGGTACACAACCTTGTTTACTGAAGTTTTGGTTCCTAAACTCTGTATACTTCGCTCCTCCTTCTTGTCACTTGTTGGCCTGATCCATTTTGTGATTTGTTCAGTCACATATTCAGTTGGCAATGATTGAACCAGCCATACGTTGACTTGATAGTTATTGAATCAGACCATATGTTCACTTGGTACCGGTACATAAATGTAATAGACCATAAGTGCACTTGAAAAGGATTGTTCTAGACCATATGGTTATTTTGAAAGGATTGTACTAGACTATCTGGAAATGAACGTACTAGATCATATATCCTCTTGGAAATGAATGTAAGTGGATATTACATGTTCACTTGAAAATGGATGTTAAAGATCACATGTTCACTTGAAAATGAATATCTCTAGACAATGTGTCCACTTGGAAAGGATTGTACGTATAAAACCCTTTGTTCTTTTAATGTATTTTTAGTTACCACATTTTTCAGTAGACTTACTTGGCAAAGGAAACCATATACGGCATGTTTCTTGATTCTGCTGCATTTAACCTGCTCGTTTCTTGAGTCTTAGAATTCGTTAATCAGAGGAAGATATTACAAAAGACGGTTATTTGTTACCATATCTAAGATAAAATATATCAAAGACAAGAATGCTGAATACTTTTCTTGAATTTACATAAGAATACGTAGCAAATAAGTGTAACGTGATCTTATAGTAAAATTCTGAACTTTTACCTATATTATTCTCTTTCCCTTCTTCCCCTGCAGAAATTGTTACCCAACACCCGGGTTCTTGCTAATGAACAAGAAGATGATACATAGAAACGATTAGAATAATTGGTTACATCCATTCACGGTTCTTATTACAACTCTCTTGTGTGGGACCATTAACAAATCTACTCGTGTTTCGCTTCACCCGCCGCCCTTATTTTCTCTCCGATTTCTTCTTTGTAGCTCTTTCTTCCCCTGTAGTTATGCGTCTTCTTCCACCATTCTCGCTCCTTTATTACTTTTGCCCTTTTCCCCCCTATCTATTTGCAAGTTTTTGTCTCTGTTAAACCCGAAACCGTTGAGAACAACAACCCCTTGTCCTTAGAACTTTGCACGTTACAAGCATTATTAGGGCCCTTTCAGATTTTGCGAACTTATGTTTACATGTATTAAGTCGGTGAAAACCACGTGTTCTCCGCATATCTCAGCTGTGTCTTTGCTACTTATTGTTTAACAGTAAGCGAAGAAATGACGCTGTGAATAATAACTATGAATCTGGGTGGAATCAGTAATTGGAGTCTTGCGGATTTGCTGCATCACTTTTATGTAGTATATTTTTATGATACTCTTTCTACTCTAGCAACTCGATTCACAGATCAATTTCTTTCCTTCTTTTCCTCGAAAACTGTGTATGAGCTATTACACTCACGCATGTCATTAGTTTTAGCTTAATAAGATATATCGACCGTTGAATATGTCATCTTTGGATACTCATAACTCTTAACAGTGACACACATAACTCCTAACAATGGCAGACATAACTTCTAAGTGACACATAACAGTGACATACAAAACTTCAAAGTTACATATAACTCTTAACATTGACGTACATAACTTCTAAATGATACACATAACTCTTAACTGTGATACACATAGTTCCTAACAGTGACACACATAGTTCCGAACAGTGACACACATAACTTCTAAGTGACACATATAATTCTTAACAGTGACACACCTAACTCTTAACTTGACACACAGTTTCTAACAATGACAGACATAACTTCTAATGAGACATAACAGTGACATACAAAACTTCAAAGTGACACATAACTTAACATTGACGTACATAACTACTAAATGACACAAATAACTTTTCACTGTGACACACATAACTCTTAACTGTGACACATATAGTTCCTAACAGTGGCACACATAAATTCTAAGTGACACATAACAGTGACATACAAAACTTCAAAGTGACACATAATTAACTATTAACATTGACGTACATAACTTTTAAATGACACACATAACTCTTAATAGTGACGCACATAACTTCTAAGTGACACACATAACTCTTAACAGTGACACATATAGCTCCTAATAGTGACACACATAAGACTTAATAGTAACACACATAACTCTTAACAGTGACACATCTGTAAGTCAACTTTAACACCGACAATAATCCGCAAAGAATAACATTTGAACACAGTAGTGTGTGAAAGGGTTCTTAGGCTATCTTTGGGGACTAATTTGGCATCCTCTTTTGACTTCTTTTTGCTCTTCCTCTTTTGCAACATTAACTGTTCTCTTTTCTCCTTTCTTCCCCTTCGACGTCACCATCATCGTAAGTCAGCCCTCAGGGACTGCCCCTGGAAGTTAGATTTCCCGTTGGACAAGTGAGGTTCACATATCCCTGTGAATCGTTTCCACAGAAGAAAAGGAGCGTTACTTTCTTCCTCGCCCCTCCCCCTCCCCCTCCCTTGTCGCTTGCTTTTATCTTCCTTTCTTAATTCATCTTCTACATTTTCGTTTTTACTCCTTTTCCTTCCTTCTCTTATTTCCCCCGTCCTTTCCTAGATTTTCCCTGTTCTTCTCTCCCGAGGGGATTAAATACAAGAAATTGGGTTCGTAATATACGTGATGTATGAGGACTACATGAACCGCATGGTCGAAGGGATACGTGAGAAGGGATCTACGAACAAAGTTCACTCAAACGAGTACTCTTTACTCTGTTTTTCCCCCCTTCTTTTTCCAAAGATTATACATCGACGAAGATTAGTACTTACCGTCAGCTCTTAAAATCTTCTTCGCTAATAATGAGCTCGTACTTTGCAAGATGTTAAGAATAACTCATCAAAGAGCTAAAACTATTCGAGACAAAGATTTCGTCTTTCATCAACTAATACAGTGTCCATTCATCTTTTCACTTCTTCTTCTTCTTCTTCTTCTTCTTCTTCTTCTTCTTCTTCTTATTATTATTATTATTATTATTATTATTATTATTATTATTATTATTATTATTATTATTATTATTATCTATATAATAAAATGTTAAGTTTATCTGTTTGTAACAAACACCGTGCTCGTGGGTTTTCCCGGGGTTCTCCCGTTTCCTCCCACTTTATTCATTCCACCATTTCACTCATCTCTCATCTTCACCGTCTCCTTTAGCCTAACCGGCATAACCGTGGAACGTAAAACTCAAAGATTTCATTTCATTTCATTTCATTTATCTGTTTGTAGTGAAGAAAACTTTATATGTTTGTGGCCAATCCTTTCGACAATGATATCTCGTAAACCACAAGCCCTACAAACGTGCCGTTTTCGCTGGTTGATTCCAAATTTGTGTAGATTTGTTAGTTCTTATTTAAATTAAAAAAAAACTTGTCTTTATTTTCCTATTTCATGTTTTAGGTGTCGTTTTGACCTTATTAGTTTAATATTGCCGCTAGGACGTAAAGGTTGATACCCTTGTGAAAGGCAACCAGTACAGGAGATACGTATAGCGGGTTGAGGGACATTTCAGGCGCTTTGCTTTAATATGAATGACAAGATCTATTGCAAGCTGGCAACTTCGAAAGCTTATGGACCCACAATGAGGCGTACTCGGATATGGAATTACAAGAAAAATATATTTGATTTGGTATCATCTGTTACTTATCCAAGTTTGCCACAAACTCACACCAACATTCTGTATATTAAAATACTACATTTATATGTTTGTCTATAGCAATTCACTCCCTTTGAGAGTCCTCCTGTCCTTTACTTGTGTTCGTAAAAGGACTTGCACATATATAGTGAGAAGGAGATTCGCGCTCATATTAGAACTGTGCGCTGTGTAAATAGTGGAGGTTCAGCTACTCTATATATTAACATGCTATGTATGATATATGTTTGTATGTTTATGGATGTTTATATATTTGTGGCCAGTTTTTTTGACAATGATATCTCGGAAACCACAAGCCCTAGACAGATGTTGTTTTCACTGATCGATTGCAAATTTTGTGTAGATTGTTCAGTTCTAATTAAATATTTGAAAAAAAATGGCCATTATTTCTATATTATATTTTTTTTAGGGGTACACTGGAAGTATTGAAATTTTTTAAAAAGTAAAGCATCATATCTTACGAGTTATACATTCTGACACCACATATTTTTATATATCTCCAGTCTTCTTTATTGTTTGGAGTGTTTTTGCCCAATGAACACCATATATCACTGACATTATAATTAATTGTGTGTGTAATGTATTTGCTTATTACATAGTGCATGCAAGAAGAAAGGAAACACTGATCATACATGAATTAGAAACTCCAACCGGAAGTAGGCTCAAATCTTGCAAACGGTGTGAGATATTGAAAAAATAATCGTTAAAAACTCTCCTTTATGGTACCCCTTTGTCAATTTTGCTGATATGCATGCATATTTTCAATGTTCAGGCACAAATTGCTTAGTACAGCATGAAAATTGACGAATATATTTTTATAACATGAAATATTATACATATTTATGCAAAATGAGCAAGCAAATTTCAATTCTAAATTTCAATAGTTTAATTTCAGAAAACTGTTCAGTATTTCATTCCAGTATATACACACAGAGCACATCTACATCTGGTTTTATCACAGGGACATTATCTCCACCATCTCTATCGTTGACAAACTTTATGAGTGACCAATGCTACTAAAGGGTCCTACATTCCGAATAACGTATCTCATATGTTTACCCAGTCATACACAGAGGTTCGTATTGACGCATGGGCCACAGGGTGGGGAATTTCCAGTGGCGGGACATTTGATAGAAATTTTAGTGGAATTGTAGGCATTGCTGAACTAATTAACTGTACTTCGAAACTTGACAATATTGCGCCTTATGCAGAGACATTTTGACGTCTGATTAGCGCCATACCAAAGATTTTACTAACACACGGTTATCAGAAGTATATTCAGGATCACTGATTAGCCCGTAGTAGTTGACTTAGTTAATCACATGTGATTAATGAATGTGGAGCAGAGGGTACCCAGGTTTAGCCACAATACACTTACATTATGAGAACACAAAGACAATAAATTATCTGTCTTTTTATCCTTTCACCTCATCAGGTAAGTTAACTATGGAGTAGCTATTAAGGTGAGTCCTCTACAATAGCAGAACTGTTTCTTAAAGTGAACAGTGAGAGATAAGTAGAAAATTTCCAGGTTTCTAAGGGATACATACAACTGGTCCTTAGATTATCTTTCCTTATAATAACAAAACAATCCTTCCTCTTGTCGCTAATATTAATTGACTTCTACTTATTCCTGCCATAAATACATCCCTTGGAAATGACTCTATATATTAAAATGCTAAGTTTATATGTTTGTCTCCAAAGAAAAGTTTATATGTTTGTCTCCAATCTTTTCGACAATGAGATCTCGAAAATCATAAGTACTAGAAACATGTCGTTTTCGCTGGTCGATTACAAATCTTATGTAGATTGTCCAGTTTTAATTGAATATTTAAAAAACGTGGGCGTTATGTCTTTATTACATTTTTTAGGGATACACTGAAAGTATTGAAATTTAAAAAAATATAATATCTTACAATTTATACATTCCAACACAACATAGTTGTATACAGGGATTGAATATCTTTCAGGCGTTTGTTTCATGGCCAAATGATAATGAAAAGCGAAGGATAACCATTTCTCCAGGCTAAGATGTATTTTTATTGTTTTGAGTGTTTTGCCCAATGAACGCCATATATAATTCACATTATAATTAATTGTAAAAATGAAAATGAAATCTTTAAGTTTTACGTCCCACGGTTATGCCGGTTAGGCTAAAGGAGATGGTGATGAATGTAATGCATTTGCTTATTACATACTGCATACAAGAAGAAAGAAAACACTGATCATACATGAATTAGAAACTCCAACCGGAAGTAGGCTCAATCTTACAAATGGTGCGAGATATTGAAACAATAATCGGAAAAATCTTCCCTTTATGGTACCCCTTGCCGATTTTTATCAAGAGGTCTTTCACTTGTGTCTGTACAGGGACATGTACATATGTTGTGAGGAGTGACAAGGAGATTTATGCTCATACGTGAATGATGCGCTGTGTAGAAAACGCAGGTTCGGCTAGTATATTAATTATAATTCAATTTCGTAACTATTTATAAGTTGTTGTGATGTCAAACCATAAAGAAAACATTTCGAATTTCGTATTTCATACATTTTCTGTTTTACAGACAGATATGTACGTCTAGATTTCCGTAGTTGCCACATTTATTTTTCTCATTGGACGTATTGAGGTTGTATTAATTAATCATACCCAAATTAAGGTATTAGCTGAACTCCAAGCAGATTCTGAATACCAAAGAGTACACACGACATCACAGAAACTACACGACAATAACAAATGACATGACTAACGCTTGATTAAAAAATTCTCACTGAATACTGCCCATTGTGTTGATTTCCTGTAGATTAGTATTTAGTTATTCTTGGGAGTTTTGCTTTTATATCTTAGAGATAGCTTAGATCTTTATATTTTATATGCTTTTGCATCTTAGAGACACACTATTGTGCAGGTGTGGAATGTCAGTTCAATTAGCTCAAATATTGACTTACGATTTCCTCTATAATTGCCATAAGTTATTCAAACAAAAAGATTGTAAATGAGGATGAGAGCTGACCACTCACAGCCAACTAATATTGTAAAAGGTTATGCTTCAATGCATAAATAAGACTCAACAATTTCAAATGATGAAATAAGGATTAGATGTCGACTAAAATCAGGGAATTCGTGTTACTATTCGGTTCAAAATCTCTTGCCGTCGCGAATTGTATAGAGGAATCTGAAGCTTAAAATATACAAAATGATAAGCATGCCTGTTGTTCTGTATGGTTGCGAAACATGGTCGCTTACTCTGAGGGAAGAACATAGACTGAAAGTATTTGAGAACAAAATCCTGAGACGAATATTCGGACCCAAGAGGAACGGGAATCGGGAATGGCGGAAACTCCATAACAATTAACTACATAATTTATACGGTTTACCCAACATTGTTAGGGTCGTCAAGTTTAGGAGGATGGGCGGGTCATGTAGCTAGAATGGAAGAAAGTAGAAACGCTTTTAAAGTCTTGACTGGAAGACCAATCGGAAAACGACCATTAGGAAGACCTAGGCGCAGATGGGAGGACAATATTAAGATGGATCTCGCAGAGATTGGAATACAAAGTAGAAACTGGATGCAGTTAGCTAAGGATAGAAGTCAGTGGAGAGCTTTTGTGAACGCGGCATTGAACCTCCGGGTTCCATAGGCCATAGAGTTAGTTAGTTAGAAGGTAAGACAAGGAAGAAAAGAAAGTATTTAACTTTTAGATTAGGATACGAGCTCTTACCTTAATTATCCTTTCCTCTCGACGATGCTACGGTTACTACAATTGATGAAATGAATCTTTGAATTGCTGCTTAACTTCCTGGCGTAGATGCGATAGAATCAAAACTAATGTTGACGATTGGATTTCGTATCCCGTCAAATCTGCCAGGGGAGATGAATAGATTGTTGTAACTCATCTTCGTAATAACTTCTGGAAGGTGGCCTGGTCTGCCTTCATAACACATTGGGCCACATGCAGAATCTGGCTGGAAAAAATTAGTACTCGGTCTATACATGCAAGATATGGTTACTATACCAGTAAAACTATTACTTGGTGCTATGAGTGACCATAATATATTCAAAACACTGAAAAACGATGGGTAAGAGAGAAGTAATGAACTAGAAGATAAAAGATAAAAAAGACAAAAATAAACGAGTCAAGTAGAACAATAATGTACTTTACCTGCAAAGATTGGAGAGAGAAAACATCTATTTTTTTTTCCAGAGGCCTAGAACTCTTGAGTGTAGTTTTAGTTGTCGCCATCTGCACCGCTATTATCATCATCGTCATCATCATCGTTACAATTATCACTATCACGATCTTGACCATTCCGACTTCACCTTCCTGAGATGCTGCCCATTTAATAGTAGGTCCTGTAAGTATAACTTCCTGACATCAGGGGAGAATGAGTTTTTGTTTTTATTTTGAAAAGCAGATTGATTTGATATGAGAGGATCGGACCCGAGGAGAATCATGCGCAATATGTCGCAAATATTCTTTTTGCGAGAAATTTTCCTTGCATGAGCTGCCATATGTGCTCTAATGGCTTTATGTGTTGCTTTTTAAGCTTCCTCGAAGAGTATTCCGATAGGCAAGATAGCTGACTCAATTCTTCTTCCATGAATTACCTAGTAGAATTTTATGAACAGAAACCACCATGAAGAACCATGGATATATAAAAGTGCTTCATTCCCGAATCTTCGAAAGGTTTACTAGGTATACCTGATTTGCTTCTCCAAGGCCTATGCTCTTGGCTTCGAGAGATCGTTTTGAAAAACTAACCACTTTATCATTGAACTTAATATGTCCTTCCAACCAATCATTATATTTGGATAAAAATGTATTCGTCATTCTACTACACAACTTCCAACGCTTCTCGAAATCACCTTTGAAGGCACTTAAAAGTCACTTTCACACTGCAAAGAACATCCACAGAAATGCTTCCCATTCCATATTTGTTCGTAACGTAATTATAAAGTGCTTTGTTGGATGTTTTAGAACGCAGCCCCTCATACAGGTCATTGTGCGTAACGAAAAGCATGTCCGGCTCTACACCTAGCTTTGAAAAGAAGATAAATATAAAAATTGGGCAAGAATGGGCAGAAGATCACAACTGTATTTCAAAATACATATATCAAACTACACCATAACGAAAGATATGGATAGGGACATGGACGTACATTGTTAAATGTCAATTTGAATTTCTAATAGCAGTTCTTTACTACGTAATTACTTCCAATCACTAAAGATACTTCTACAGAAAAGCAACTTAAACCAATCAAACAAAACTTTAGTCAAACTGCAAGTACATATTCATACCTTTACTCATAGCTTATTTCGTGAACGTTCCTTGCCATTTCCCATGTATAATTAAACCACAAACCTTACGTTCATACCACCCCAATTCAGCAAGCTACAAAGCATATAATGAACTATCGACTTTTACGTACTGCGACCACCACAACAGGCTGTTATACGTGTTGACTGATACACAGCAAGAAACCTTCGTTATCACAAAACAACTGTGCTTTTCGAATGTAGATTAGACATAGTTGCAAAAACTACTTTTTTCCAGTCAGATTCTGCTTCTGGCCCTGTGTGCATGGTCTGCTTTTGCGGTGATGAACTCTCAGATTTCAAGTCCTGGACGGTCTGGAGATGGCCCTACTCTCCAATACTGGTTACTCTGGTATCATTCTTCACTACACGCCTAACAACACAATCCACCTCGAGAAGTGTGCTCCAATAGTTTCAATAGGAGAGGACGCTGACGTTTTAGATCATGCAACCCGGAAGGCTCTTACAATGCAAAGGAATGTGTTGTGATGGTTGAAGGAAAACTACTCTATGGTAAAATGAATGTAATGATTTTACAATACTTGTCTGGCAATGTACAGTTTGAGATAAAATGTTTGAGGTTGAATTGATGAATCAAATGAGAGTTGGAGAAGGACTTTAAAATGATTCGATTTTAACAATAATTTAAGTAGTTCAATGAATAAGTAGTCTTAATAACTTTACAGTAATTTCACAATATTTTATACTATAATGTTTTGTTTGGTTTCTTGTCTTGTTCTGAATTCCAACAAATAGGGTTTAAAATTATGCTCCCAAGCTGAGGGAGACGCTTATGATAATAACGATAGAATTGGTGGAATGAAAAAATGGGAGCGTGTGCGTGGGTTTTCTCGGGGTTCTCCTGTTTCCTCCCACTTTCTTCATTCCACCGTTTCATTCATTACTCTCCTCCACCGTCTCCTTTAGCCTCACCGGCATAACCGTGGGGCGTAAAACTCAAAGATTTCAATTTCATTTTTTTTTAAAAAAAATGGGAGAATCCCGAGAAAACCTACACATACGTTATTTGAAAACTACATCACTTGGAGCGAGCTGGGATGGAATAAGGCATCCCATGTGTTCTACAACTGTTCCACCGTGATCTGGTGCAGAATTTTCTTGGACACAGGTACTTAAAATATCTACTAAATATATTTTATTTTTCTTGATTTGCTGAAGCATGGGTGTGTGCAATGACTGACTTTTGCTTTGCAATAAGCAGAAAAGGAGTGGGAAAATGTCCGAAATACTTTCCGTGTAACGTATATAACTACGAAAATAAACGTGGATAAATTTTAAATATTCCATTCATCGCTATCTTTTAGTTCCTTTCACTTTACACAAATTCCCTTTCACTTTACGGTGTGCTGATATACCAGCCATCTTGAATTTCTCATTAACTTACGAAATAATTTGTTTGTTACTTACAATTTCCATATGTGATTACAATGTTACGATGGAATCAATTTCTCAACATCTAATACAAATATCGGCATACTTCTGGTGCAGTGCAGGCTTTTCACAAACTTATGTTTAAAAAAAATCTCTCATTCTGCGAAACAGGAACACACACATTGGATTATTTTTCTTTTCTTCCAAACATGGCAACGCTGAGCGAAAAAAAAACAATTTGAACCCCTTTCTGCGAAACAGGAACACACGGAAAATTAGAAACTAAGCAAAGCTTCCTTAATATACCGAGATTTTCGACATTTCGTGAAAGAAAACATATAATTAAAATGTATTAAAGTCAAAAGCAAAGTCTAACTGCTACATCAAATTTGACAATTGTTTTAAAATAGCAAAATACATCTTTGATTCTTTGGATTCAAATATAATAATCAGGAACATATTACTTTTGCCAGTTGTTTGATTCCAAATTGCAAGTCCATTGTAAGGTAAAAGTATTCATCATTTTCATTTTTCCTTGACTGAGATGGTGTAATCATAACACTGAAACAATCAAGCCACTAATATTTTCTTCCACAGGAGAATGTACCTTATTGTGCACTGACGGAAATCCCATGAGTCTAAATGTGCACTGACAGAAATCTCAAGAGTCTAAATGTGCACTGACAGAAATCCCAAGAGTCTAAATGTGCACTGACAGAAATCCCAAGAGTCTAAATGTGCACTGACAGAAATCCCAAGAGTCTAAATGTGCTATGACAGAAATCTCAAGAGTCTAAATGTGCACTGACAGAAATCCCAAGAGTCTAAATGTGCACTGACAGAAATCTCAAGAGTCTAAATGTGCTATGACAGAAATCCCAAGAGTCTAAATGTGCACTGACAGAAATCCCAAGAGTCTAAATGTGCACTGACAGAAATCCCAAGAGTCTAAATGTGCACTGACAGAAATCCCAAGAGTCTAAATGTGCACTGACAGAAATCTCAAGAGTCTAAATGTGCACTGACAGAAATCCCAAGAGTCTAAATGTGCACTGACAGAAATCCCAAGAGTCTAAATGTGCACTTACAGAAATCCCAAGAGCGTAAACTCATGCGATTCACAATGACATATTCACAGATATACGTATAAGAAACAGTTATGTTTCCAAACGTTTGTAAATCTTTCTTCAAAAAACTTTTTTTCAGGTAAAAATGTATGAAAATAGTACTTATTGCGCTAGTGTGGGGATTGGGCTGTTACTGCTCTTCTCATTCCACTTAGTAAACGAAACTATTTGGAATACATACTTAACTATACAATGAACTACATTGCTGTAAAGTTACGAGCTCAACATTTACGTGGCCGATGTAAGTCGAGGTAGGCGTGCAACCGAGTTTGTCGCTGAGGACAAAGAAATGGCGTTGTTGCCTCCTGACTATAATCCTGAATCCTATTGGTCAATTAAGTCACATGGTGGATGCTATGACTTATTTCATTGAAACTATCAGATGAGAAAATCTGGAATATACGACTCTTACACTCGATTAAATAAAGACATCTATTGTTCTTCTTAAAAATTTTTTTTGGAGTCGTACTGACAATTCCCAAACTAGATCCGGAAAGTATAACAAACTATATATAAAGTTCACTAAAGTGTCAGATTGAACAATAAAATGATGCCAAAAATAAAGCTACATTTCAATTTTTTTCCAGCCCACCCTACTGCTATTACACCCATAGTGTGCCAGGAGGACCTTATATTTTTGATATTCATATTCACTGTTGAAACATTTATAAGAGACAGCTATTTTTATTTCCGTAATTATGTTAATATTTGTTACTTTTACCTTTACAGTTTCATTATCATAGCGTTATATGCAAAATGTAAATTGTGTAATTTCGGAACACTTATTTATTGTCTTTTTCGTGTTCAGCGCCGAAAAAAATGTGAGGAACGGATATTTGTATTTACGTAATCATTTCAAAGTTTGGTGACTTTCACCTTTACAATTTCGTTATAATAGCGTTATATGCAAAAGGTAAATTATGGAATTACCACTAAATCTGAGCTAGGAGCATATTATCATTGCCATTTTATTGTTCAGCGCCCAAGAAATTATAAAGAATAACTCTTTTTATTTCCGTAATCATTTCAATGTTTTGTGACTTTTACCTTTACAATTTCATTATTATAGCGTTATAATAACATGTAAATTGTGTAATTACAAGTAAATTTTAGCCAGGAGAACATTTTTTATTGTCAGTTTCGTGTTCAGCGCCCAAAAATCAATAAAGGATGACCATTTACATTTCTGTAAAAAAAAAAAAAAATCACTGCTGCACAGTGTTATTAAACTACAGGCGCTGTGATAAAACTTGCCGTTAATAAGGATCTCAGGACTTCCAGCTGTGAAGATTATAAATTTAATGATTCTATGTATGAATGAGCAAATATATAAAATTTACAGGGTAGCACATTTTACGTGGCAGTTGGGTTTTAAAACGCAGACACTTAGACTATATTACAGAACTAAGTAGATTGTAACGTAACTTTGAAAAAATACATATGTAATAAATCTATTTTGACGCGAGATTCAAAATTCTGGTTTAAAAGCTAGAGAGACTGGTCTTCTGTTGAAGACGTTTAGAGCCATCTGTTTGCGAAGCGGACATTCCTCCTTAAAGAGCAATTTTACCATTGTTATCGATTCAAAGAATTCTGATCAGTGAGCATCCCAAATAAAAGATTTAGATTAAAATTGAACTTGCATACAGTTCACCCAGCTTGTGTATTCTTGAAAGGGAGAGAAGGAAATGGCATAAATAAGGGGAAAAAAAAATGTAAATTTCATGAAATCAGGAGATTGAAGGTTGTTGGACCAGGCACGTAGCCAGAATTTCGTAATAGGGGGGTCCGTGACAAAATACTGTGATTTCGCACCAGTGGCTCGATCATTCTAAACTATTTTCTTGGCACCATATATTGGTTCGTTTAGCCAAGATTTCGTAAATAAGGGGGGGGGGAACGTGACATGATATACTCTGGTTACACATCAGGAGCTCGATCAATCTAAACTATTTTAGTGGCAACGTGCCCATATTAGTAACTAAAAAAATGAGAATATGTTCGTAAGTATTTTAACAACAAACTATGAAGAAATCTCAAATAAAAGAATATTAAAGAATATTGAAAAAATATATAGTCTTCTGAGGTCATTCCAACTCGATTCTTTGTAACTGGAATCCATGTTATTAGTGATTGTGGACATGTCTTAAGTTGTACCTGAGAGTCTATCTGATAGAACCGGTTTATCGATTGTCATTTGTAGTCCATAGGTTAGCATGGAGCTAGATGGAATTCGGAATGCTCCGTTACAATAATATCCACTTTTAACTTGACCCGCCCCCTCGTTTCCTCCACACAAAGTTCCTCATAACTAAAGAGTAACCAAACCCTTACTGCACCTTTATATTTTTAACTCTGACTCTTCTATTTCTACATTCTTTTTATTATATCCTTCCTTATTTTTTCATTTCTGGTTTCAAAGTGGGGGGAGGTCCGGACCCCCCACACCCACCCCTTGGCTACGTGCCTGGTTGAACCATCATATTATGGACGACTTCCATAATTTCTGCACACAAAACTGTTGAATTTTTAATATATATTATAAGTGTTGATTACCTGCTTCGCTGGGATGAAGTAAAATGGCATCGGAAGTATCACTGTTCATATCAGCGACCCCGAAAAATTATGGATTCGACACTATTATCGGTCATTTTCGATCATATATGTATCCTCTATCCCTAACTTTGGGGCTGAATTTGGATTTAAACGGCTTCGAAAGTGTCACTGTTCATCTCAGCGACTCCGAAAACTAATATCGGTCAATTTTTTTTAAAAAAATTCCACCTTCCACTAGTTGCACCGTCAAAGTAAAATTGTAAAAACTATCTTAGACCGAACCTCATCTATGTGGCAAATTTGATCGAGATCGGTCGGATGGTTCAAGAATTATTAAGTCACAAACACAGTCAGTTTCATTTTTATTTATATCGATTGGCTATAAAGTCAACATTATTTACGTTTAACTAGAAAAATTGTCCATAGATGGCGCATGAGACTAACTGATAGAACGTTATTGGGTTGAAGAAAATGAGGTGGGTGAGATTTAAAACTCATGCACAGTTTTTGAAAAAAAGAATTGGAAGAAAATAAACGTTTTTGTAAATCTAAAAATTAATGTTGTAAGTGAACCATACTCTTTACTGAAAAGAAACTGACACTAAAATATTTTGTCATTAAGTACTTCATTATGAAACTAACAGGAACATACATGTATGTTAACAGTATGTCTCTTCAATAGTCTGGCAGCCAGCCCATAAGATTTGCAAAGTACCTTGCATTTTGGGATGACCAAGGTTTTTTGATGTTTTCTTATAGATTTTGATGTGCTGAATCCAAAACTGCCGGGTGCAACGCTGGCACCCTTGAGCATTTCCCACAAAACTCACTAACGATTTCCCTCCCGCCTTTTTATTAAAAAATCGTTGACTTCGGGGAAATTATCTGTAACTTCTACAATAGTTAACGTAGAATAAAAATTCAAACCTTGTTCTGCTTCTAATGAAACAGTCTTTCCAACTATGTTAATCACTTGGGGCTGCGACGAACAGGAAAGGGAAATAACATGGGAAATTCTGGAAAATTCCTTCCCAAAGCATCTTTCAGCCCTCAATATCCAAGAGCCGTATCTCGAATCTCCATCCGGAAAGAAAATATTTTTACATTTTCATGAACTTTCGACACTAGCAAACAATATTAGGAAGGGTTCCGCCCTGGCACCCTTCAACATTTCCCACAAAACTCACAATTTCCCATCATTTGTATTTTACCAAAACATTATTGACTTCTGGGAAATTATCTGTAACTTCTACAGTAATTAACGTAGAATAACGGTTCAGACCTTGTTATGCTTCTATTGGAACAGTCTTTCCAACAATGTTAATCACTTTGGGCTGCAATGAACAGGAAACTAAAATAAAATGGGAAATTCCGGAAAATTTCCCCAAAAGCATCTTTCAGCTCTTAAAATACGAAAGGGATGGGGTGTATCTTCTTTCGAAAGAAATATTTTTATATTTTCATGAACTTTCTACATTTGAAAATTACAATACACACGTGAACAATAACACTGCGATACACACTTGAATAATTAAAATTTAAAAGGAATTTACATTTATAGAATCCATAAGTAGCACAATGGATGGTACAATTATCTTCCTCATATAATTTGGGCAGTAGGATATATTTAGTACTTGTATTTGCTTTTGTTTTTAACAATTTAAGTTCGGTTTACGATTCCTGGCAAAAAGTTCATGGATTTTAATGTTTAAATTTCCTTTTATCTTTTCATCGTTATTAATTCTAACGTTCCTCCGTGTACTAATTCAACCTTTTTATATATCTACAGGTAGCAGCCATCACAAAGACATAACACTTTTTAGTGAACATGTGAGTGAGTTTACAACTGACTAGTGCCAAGTGAATAAACTGTTACTGTTTTATGTGTTCATAGTGCACTTTTTAAAAACATGGCGGAAGAAAAAAGTGCATTTTCATCTGTCAGAAAACACAAGAGCGGCTTATAACTGAAGGATCAGCTTGAGTTCGGTTAACTATGTTGGCAAGTAGTTTTACACGTGACGGACGGTTTAATTCTCTTGACGAAAATGTGCCAGTATACTTTCATAAGGACTGCGTATCAACATATATCTCGCAGTGGCATATCAAGAGAGCCAAAGAGCAGTCAACTTCAACCTCCTCTGAACCACAGGTGAAACGGATTAGAAGATCAGAAGCAAAACCTTTCAATTTTCGTACTGACTGTCTATTCTGTGGAGAGATCTGTTCCGATCCTGATCCAAAAATCCAAATCAATGGCGCAGATATCACCTTCTTAGAACGGTCGATCGTCCAGGGCAACCGACTATTCAAGAAGCTATCCTCAAAATATGTGGTGTTAGAAATAACGAATTATCCGAAACTGTTCGAGTGCGTGTAAATGGAGCTGTTGGAGATGTACATGCGGCAGACGCTCGTTACCACAAAGACTGTTACAATCAATTCTTGCACAGTAAGTCAGCTAAAATTTGTTCACTGATACGTAGCATAAATAAAGGAAGTGACGAAGATGCAATCAACGCAGTCACGACAACTTTAAAAGAGGACACCTCTCATTTTTGGAACTCCATCGAAGTTTACCATCTTTATCAACAGAACGATGGATCTGGAACTGATCGTCGTGCAATTATAAGAGATGTTCAGGAAAGAATAGGTAAAGACCTTCTAGTATTGTCCTCTCCTGGTGTATCCAGCATTCTTGCCTTTAAAAATCAAGCTGCTCTTGCCATGAATATTACCGAAGATGATGACGATGATGGAGAAACAATAAAAAAACTAAGTAGAAAGATAATGAATGAAGTGAAGAAGCCTGATGATAGATTGAAAAGTTACGAAACTACCCTCTCTGAAGACAATATTAAAAATAATGTTAGTGAAATTTTACTTTCCCTATTAGAGATGCTTGGAATTACCGGAGATGTGTATTGGAGATGCTGAGCTACCTGCAATACTCCTTGGAAATATGGTAACTGCATCATTGACAAAGCAGCCAACTACTCTCCAGATTGCTTTTGCTATCCTTTTGAACAGCAAACGTCTCATTGACGAATTCTGTAAGTTTGGAATCACTTGTAGTTACAGTGAGACCCTAAGATTTAAAGCGTCAGCTGAAGCAGAAGCCAGCAAAGCATCAACTTTGCAAGGACTTAATCCCTCAACAGACGGATTTGTGCAAGCTGTTGGTGACAACTTCGACACGTCTATTTCATCTCAAAATGGCCTACGTCAAACTCATAGTATGGCTCTGCTGATAACTCAAGTGGAGAAGTCAGGGAGTAGCAACAGTAACAAAATTTGTCGCATTACAAAGGAAGAAATGAAGGAACGTGTGACTAGTGGAGTGCCTGTACACCGGTACACAGAGCCAAAAAAGCCACCAATGCCCCAACATTTCTCAGTAAAAGAAGTGCCAACTCTAGCATTACTTGCATCTCAAGTTTATTCAGTGTACAGAACACAGAGAATAGATTTCGAGTTTTTAAAGTCGATAATTAGGAGTCCTGAAGTCACTCCTGAATATGGTGGCTATAATACAAGAAAGGAAAGATTAAGCTACACTCCATCACGACCAAAGACGAAAGCTATTTACACACCTCTTATTTACACGACTCCATGTGATCCTGATACAGTCCTGACATCAATGTATGAGGTTCAGAAGAAAACACGTTCCACTGGACAGAAATACACGTTCTATACAACAGATCAGCAGCTATACAAAATTGTGGTTGAAGTGCAATGGGCTTATCCATCCGAATTTGTCATTCGTACCTCGTCTGGGAGGGATGCATATGTTAATGTCTTTTATTGGAAGTGTTGGTAGTTTAATGGCGGAATCGGGACTTATAGAATTAATGCAGACGGCATTTCGAGTAGGGTCGATTTAGCGACAGCACACGAGGAAGCCGATGTTATAATCACTCAGCAAGTCATTCATCTTATAACACAAAATGTTTGTACGCATGTTAATGTGATATCAGATGACACCGATGAATTCCTTCTCCTTTGTTACTATTATCATCATTTTAACATTACTTGCAGATTATTTCAGATTTCAACAAGATGAGAGAGAACAGTCATAGATATCGGCGCAACGGTTGAACAACATGAACATGTAATGCCTCAGATGATTCGTGCACATACTCTCACTGGTTGCGATACAGTGCCCTACATATATGGTATTGGAAAATCAACAGCTATTAAACAAGTGTTAAAAGGAGTTGGCTTGAAAAAATTGGAGTCTCAGGAAGAGATAACCTGTGATATAAAACAAGAAGCAACTGACTTTGTAGCTGCGTGCTATGGTGTAACAAGTGTGAAGTCTATGACAGAAGTTCGTATTAACGTTTGGAAGAAAAAACTGCATCTGTTCACACAAGAGCCCCACTACTTTGCTCCTCCACCAACGTCGGAAGCTTTTAAACTAAATGTAAAGCGCGCACATCTACAAATGCTAATTTGGCTGAGTGCAGAGAGGGCAGATCCACCAAATGTTCATCCAACTTGTTATGGATGGACACGTGATGAAACAACCAAATCGTTAAGGCCAGTTATGCTTCCTCCAAATGTTGAACCAGCTCCTGTCGATGTACTTCACCTCATCAAATGTTCTTGTTCGTCAGAAAAACCTTGTTCAACAAGAGGATGTAGTTGTGTAGGTAAACTACCTTGTACAATGTTCTGTAAATGCTTTGATGATAGATGCTACAACTAAATAAACACTTACTCACATAACGACGCTGACGAGAGTGAAGAAAGTGGTGAGGAATAATATTACAAATTAACATGACATACTTAAGTCATTATGTAAGTTTATCTTGAATAACCATTTTTAAAGATAAGTGTGGCTTTTAGAATACCACTAGAACATTCATTTCCTAAGTGTGCGAAACCTCTCTAATTACAGGTGCTACATTTTAATCAAAATATAAAAATTGAAGAAAGTTATAAGAATATTTATTTTTTTTAAATATACGATTTATTAATACACTTTAATGATAATAGAAAATTTTGGAACAGTCTAAATACATTACATTCATGCTTAATAAAAATTCTCGAAATTGAAAATGTTGCCCTAAGGGCTGATATCGTTGGAAAGATTGTTCGAAGAGAAGCAGAAAGGGATGAAGCATTATTCTTCGTTAATTTGTATAGAAGTTCAAGGTACATTTCCCGCAATGAACTATTTTTAATATAGATGATGGGAAATCATGAGTTTAACGGGAAATGGTCAAGGTGGCAAATTTTCTAATAATGTTTACTAGTGTAGAAAGTTCATGAAACTATAAAAATATTTCTTTCGAAAGAAGATACACCCCAACCCTTTTGTATTTTAAGAGCTGAAAGATGCTTTGGGAGGGAATTTTCCGGAATTTCCCACTTTATTTTAGTTTCCTGTTCATTGCAGCCACAAGTGATTAACATTGTTGGAAAAACTGTTTCAATAGAAGTATAACAAGGTCTGAACCGTAATTCTACGTTAATTATTATACAAGTTACAGATATTTTCCCAGAAGTCAATAATGTTTTGGTAAAATACAAATGATGGGAAATAGTGAGTTTTGTGGGAAATGTTGAAGGGTACCAGGGCGGTACCCTTCTTAATATTGTTTGCTAGTGTCAAAAGTTCATGAAAGTATAAAAATATTTTCTTTCCGGATGGAGATTCGAGTTACGGCTCTTGGATATTGAGAGCTGAAAGATGCTTTGGGAGGGAATTTTCCAGAATTTCCCATGTTATTTCCCTTTCCTGTTCGTCGCAGCCCCAAGTGATTAACATTGTTGGAAAAACTGTTTCATTAGAAGCAGAACAAGGTCTGAACCGTTATTCTACGTTAATTACTGTAGAAGTTACAGATAATTTCCCAGAAGTCAATAATGTTTTGGTAAAATACAAATGATGGGAAATTGTGAGTTTTGTTGGAAATGTTGAAGGGTGCCAGGGCGATACCCTTCCTAATATTGTTTGCTAGTGTCGAAAGTTTATGAAAATATAAAAATATTTTCTTTCCGGATGGAGATTCGAGTTACGGCTCTTGGATATTGAGAGCTGAAAGATGCTTTGGGAGAGAATTTTCCAGAATTTCCCATGTTATTTCCCTTTCCTGTTCGTCGCAGCCCCATGTTATTAACATAGTTGAAAAGGCTGTTTCATTAGAAACAGAAAAAGGTTTGAATTTTTATTCTACGTTAACTACTGTAGAAGTTACAGATAATTTCCCCGAAGTCAACGATTTTTTAATAAAAAGGCGGGAGGGGAAATCGTTAGTGAGTTTTGTGGGAAATGCTCACGGGTGCTAGCGTTGCATCCGGCAGTTTTGGATTCAGCACATCAAAATCTATAAGAAAACATCAAAAAACCTTGGTCATCCCAAAATGCAATGTTCTCTTGCTCTGCCACCAGACTATCAATTGTAGCTTTTATTTCTAACGAAAATATTGTCCAAAGACAACTCATGTAACGGTTAATAGAGAACACTGAATTGAAAAAAGCAACGGTCATATTTATGGATAAACTCACCTGTGTAGTTTTAGATAAAATTTAAAAAAACGAAATTTTCTGATGCTAAAACGCGTGTGTCATTAGTTGCTTACAATTAGGGACCGGATTTTAAGGTGCAAAAATGTGGTAGGAAAAAGGGAATAAAAGGTGCTGAAAAATCATTCAAAAATTTGCAAATAAGGTGCTAATAGGAAAAAGTGTTATAGTATACAGTTACGTGAACATTCTTTATTCATTACACAGCAAATATTGTTTAAAACTTGGCTTTAAACATTTGACGTAAATTGCAAAATTGTTTTATTTAATCTTAAACGTATACAGCATTGAATATTCTTGTAATAAAATTATGGTTAAAGCCAACTCAATGTTAAAAAAACATTAATTTAGCAATAGTTTGGCTTGAGAAACCGTTACGTGCTGCTGGGTTTTCAGAAACTGATTATACGTAATTATGCACAACATTTCTATGTTTTTGAATGTTAGTTTCTGTCTCTTGGGGCTTAGGAGACCCTTATATGCGGAGAAACTTCGCTCGACATCAACGGAAACCAGTGGTGCATATCTTGTAAGCACATGGACAAGAAGTTGAGTTGACGTTGCAAAGGTTTCTACGTCCCTAGCAATTCAGTTCAAATTTGTCCCTAGCAAATCCGTCAGGATTGCGTCTAAATTTATGGAATATTATGTGTAAACCAGATTGAAAATAAAACATAGTATTCTGTCCATTTTTTTTAAAATAGAAAAAAGGGACATTAAAGATGTTGAAGGCTAAAAGAAGTATAAAAAAGGAAAACTCTCTTAACTTAGCAAAAAAGGTGCAACATTCGTGAAAAGGTGCAACAAAGTGCGTTCACTTCAGTTCGTTTTATGTCCGAATGATATCGTCATTTCTCAGCCACTGACCGGAGAAACGATTTGTCGAAATGTTATGCATACCACATTTCTAAAAGTTTAGTACAAGTTGAACATACAAAAACCGACATAATATTACAAGCAGATTTACAAACTTTATAGAATAACAGAACTGGAAAGCAAGCAGGCTTTTCGTATGCTAAGCATAGTAGAATGTGATAGTAGTACAAAGATCACGACGCGTTACATTAGTGATAAGTAGGAATTCCTGCTTGATTTCATTATCATGACCGATTCTACTGTATTATCTCTGTGACGCCACCTGCTTTTTAAGCTACATTGGCTGATTTCGAAATCGAACGTTCTTTTCAGCACGGGGAATATGAGACATAGACCTATACAGTTTAACATGAAAACAGAACCACATGAACTTGTATCAGTAATCGAAGGCAAGCCTTTCACACTAAAGGTTACCATATAGGCAAGAGGGAGCTCTTTTATGCTGGAGATCGACATGACACGGCACAAATAGCAAGAAATCAAAATTTCATAAATATAAAAACGAGGATTTTAATACATTGTGAATATGATGTATGAAGCAGAAGCATGTCCAATAAAGAAAACACATTCAAAAGGATTGAATGTTTCTGAAATAAGAATGCTACGCTGGATGTGTGGGATAACAGGAAGAGACAGAGTGAGGAATGGGAGATTAAGGGTTGCAGAGACATCTGAGAAGATCCAAGAAAGAAGACTGCAGTGGCCTGGTAATCTAATGAGAAGAATAAACAACTATGTGGACAGAAGAGCAATAGAAGTGGATAGGAAGAGATATAAAGGAGGACCAAGAAGGAAATGGATAGATATGGTAAAAATAATTTGAAGAAGAAAGGGAAGAATTTTGGGACAGAACTTAATAGAGAAGATTCATCAGAAGCATCGACACCATATAAGTGGGAAAACGTGGAGAGAAGAAGAAAGGGCCTTTGAAAATATTGTAAAAGGCGAGGCATCATAAATGAGTGAACACAAAAGAGAATAATACCGTTTGTTTAATATTCTAGTAATAAAAACTTGTTTTAAACATACAACACATGTTTCCTACCTGCCATATGCTTCGTTTCCACTTCTGTGTCCAATATTAGCTAAAATCAACAGGGTGGATAAATATTTGTATATGTATAGGAAGGGCGCCTATTGAAGTTTGAAATGATCACTCACAGTAAAAAAAAAATATATATTTTCATCAGAAAAGTGTCATGTTTCCTCCAAAGCTAGCTTCCGTCGAAACTTTTCTGTGTACCTTTCACAAAAATTCAACTAGATTACCTTAGCCATCTTACCTGATGCTTTAACACAATGGATTCTTGTAATTCTAAAAGATGTATAAAAAACTAGATGTCCACAAAAACACTCCGTGATTTCGATTGATCATAAAATGAAAGCTTCTTGCAATATCTTTGTACATAAGGTGTCAAAAATGCATTAACTCAAAACATTTCTGTTTTTTCTCTACAAGTCTTAACATTCACTCCTTGTTCCGGTAGAGGGCAGTAAATTTAAGATGTCGCTTGACAAACAGCAATACAGCTGGAGTGTTTTGCAATTTCCCTCAACAAAGAGTGTTGTATCTGTGCAACGTGCGTTCTGGCGCAAATTTGATGTGAAACCACCTTCGTACAAGTTAATTTTGAACCGGTACAACGATTTCGTAGAAGAAGAGTGCATTTGTGGCAAGCGAAAAGGGCATTCTGGCCGAGTCACAGCAAGTTGTTGATTGCATGAGAGAAACCTTTGATGCAGAGGCCCAAGAAATCTGTGCGGAGAGTTAGCCAAGAACCACAAATCCCAAGAAGCACGGTTAACAAGGTGTTACGCAAACGCTTGCGTTTTCATCCGTATAAACTGCAATTGATGCAGAAGTGAAACCTGAAAACCTCTCGAAGAGTGTGGAGTGAGCTTGATTATCAAGTAGATGTTTGCCGCGTAATACGTAGGATTCACTGTAATGAAAATATACGACATGAAATTGTATGTGCTGATACACCATTAGGCAAAAAATGAACACAAAATTCCGGAAGATTTATATTTTATAACCAATTAAAATCGCGGAGTATTTTTGTGGACAAGCTGTAAACAACTTGAAGTCGAACATAAATTGGGAATTAATAATGGATGGGAAACAGCATCTGAGTGTTATAATTTCATTATCCAGAGATTTACTCGCTTACGTCAAGTAATATTTATCCAACAGAGGGCACTCTGACTTTTTATAGTAATTAAGAAGACAGATTCTTAACAGATATTCTTTTCGAATAAATGAGCCTTCTGGTTAGTTAATAAACACAATATAACTGCTTCTATTGTGCTTTCAATATGTATTTTCCATATTGTTCTTACAATAACTTCAACTCCATATGTCTAAAAGTCTTCTCCCCTTTCATAGTAGTAAGCGCGCATGTCTTTTGTGCTAGAGAACGATCCGAGTTTGAATTCTCGACGGAGATCATCAGTGAACGCATTACGATGGCTCAAATGCCTTAGAGAGAGAGAGAGAGAGAGAAAGAGAGATACAGAGTGTTTCAAAACAACACCGATAACGTTTCGGATGTGACAAGATATGACAAAAAGTATAGCCCAATCTCGGTGAACAAATGCTTCCTCAACTT
This sequence comes from Thermobia domestica, assembly GCF_964235325.1. Classification (NCBI taxonomy): domain Eukaryota; kingdom Metazoa; phylum Arthropoda; class Insecta; order Zygentoma; family Lepismatidae; genus Thermobia; species Thermobia domestica. The sequence continues at coordinate 25,787,965 of NC_137464.1, forward strand.
TAAATGTTCATAGCACTAAAACTATGGGACCTATCGTATTTGGGTCAAGACTTCACTTAGGATCTAATATGTGCGTTATCCAAATATTCAAGTTTCAGAATCCTGCAGTAATTCCGCAAAATTTTTGTAGAGGTAGTTCGTGAGTGCTTCAAATTATATACCCATAGGCAAACTCCCTTTATAAAACTTATTCGGCGGGTACTTTAGGATTCTGAAACATGGGTTTTTGGATAGCGCACATGTTAGATCCTAACTGAAATCTTGATCCGACTACGGTAGGTACCATAAATTTGGAGCTTTGGACCTTTTAAAATTCATTTTTTTATGTTTTGGGGAGCCTATAAGTCTGAAAAGAAGCATTTGTGCACCCAGGTTGGTCTATATTTTTTATCTTATCTTGATATCAGGAACTACCTATCAAACGTTGCCGGTGTTGTTTTCAAAACACCCTATACGTAGATATTTGTTTTAATAAGGTGTTCTCAACTGGTGAAAGTAACTATCGTTACCCCTTCTTTAGCCATTTTGTCACACATTTCCAATTTTTATTTGATAAACCTTACCTGAGTTTGTTTCGTACAGGAGTAGAGAGGTAGAGACGATGCCATAGCACACCAACCCTTCTTACCACATATTCATATTGTTCAAAGTCTATACTTATATGTACATTCCAGCTTCTTTTCACACTGTCCTTTTCAGTATGCTTTTCGCATTTTCTTATATAGTATTAGCTCTCATTCTCTCCTCTGATATCTCTCTTTCCCCTGGAAATATATCCTCCATCATATTTTGATTCCAAGCACATTCGTTTATCCCCCTTCTGACATTGTCTACCCTCACAGAAATATATTGCGTTCACATTGTTTCGAAACATATGTGCTCACCCGTCCTTATGACACTAACACTCTCTACGGAAATATGGTCCCCTTCATACTCAGGTTCCAAAAAAGAAAAGCCAGCTCATATTCTTTCACCAGTGGCGGATCTAGCCCGGACCCCCCGGCTATCCCCCCAGTTTTTTGAGCGACAAAAATAATTGAAGCTATTATTTATATATTTTTAAAGTTTATACCAAGCGTTGCGTTTTATTCTTTATGGGGCAATTTTTGAAACATTAGATGTAGTTTCAGTTGCAGTGTTTCTGTTATGCAATGTGTAAAACAATACTTGATATTCACAATGCCATCGTCCAACCCAGACACAATATCCGTTGGTAGAGAGTTAAGCTGGAAACTTCTACGGGAGCCATGAAGAATTTAAACTCATAATATACCTATCGTAATCTGGATTCTGGTTGTTCCTCCCCCAGCTTACATTCTAGGTCCGCCACTGTCCTTCAGTTTAATATTTGTCTCTTTCTGAGGTATACATTGGTTTGAAGACGCTCTTTCTTTTTGTGGAAGTGATTATTTGTTGAACTACTTAAAATCCTTCAAATTCTTATGGCACAATTGGCACTAAAATATTCTGTTTTGGATGTTCCTGGTTTTGTTACAATGTTTCAATTCGGTAATCGGTCTTGTCTTGTGAAATAAAGCCTTGCTTATAGGCAACCAACATTGAATAAAATTTGAGGTGGCTGCATAACTAACAGGCGACAACAGAACGAAACACTGGAGATGTGAAAAATGAGAAGGAAAGTATCAGTGGGAAAATTTTATCACACGTTTACGTCTTGGCCAAGTCCGTGTTTTTCTTCGTAGTATTAGTATTAGTTAAAATATCCTTACATCGGAAATATGTGGATTGATGTGTGGAAGTGATTATCTAGTGTTGTTACAATTATTGATATACGTAATTATCTGGTTAATTTATTTATACATATTTCTGAACATTATCGGCATTAATCGCCTTAAACCCGTCACGTATGAAGGATAAAGTCCTTCGGGAATGAAGAAAGCGACCTGGTACCTGTATGTCAGGTACCATTCCGGCATTTGGCTGGTGTGAGTGAGGAAAAGCCAGGAAGAACCTCACTCAAAACGGCTCGTCTGAAAAAGGTGTTATACGTTTCCGACCGAGTGTTCCCACCGGGAATTGAACCCGTATCTGGTTCTTATTAGCTTTGCTTTAGTAATTGAAAATTGAAAAATATAATTTCTGAGCACACCATACATATATTTTCAATTAATATGTTGATGTGTATCAGTTTCGCCAACTAATTAAACATTTGACTTAATCAAATACAGGTTATTGTGTCTGCCAATGTGTTGGATAAAACCAAATATTTAGTTAGTTGGCGAAATTGTTATATATCAATAATTTTATTAAAAACTTTGTGCTTTGCTCGGAGTTTTTTCCTCTAAAATATATACGTATCATCAGTGTCACCACTAAAAAAAGGACCGGGCTGTAAATTTCACACACCCAGAAGAATCTGTAGAGTCTGTAGAAGCACACTCTAGCCGAGAACGAGGCTTAATTACTGAGGGATCTGATGAAATTCAGGAAACAACAAGTAAATTGTACTGAAAATGTATGTTCAGAAAAAGTAATATTGTTTATTTCTTATTTTAAATCTATCATAATTATGTTCTTTTATGACTAACTCTAATCTTCACTTAAAGCTACATTTAAAGAGTTATAGTAGCACAAAAAGTTCTTCTGTGTTATTTCGAGCACATTAAAAGTTAAATAAATGCAAGAATAGAACAAAATATGCACTGAAAACTTATGCTATCTTTCGTAAAAATCTTTAGACATTTGTTATTGAACAGAAACAAGACAAAAGGACAGTGCAATAAATAAGGACTTGTATATAAAAACATGTTATTTTTCCCGAACACTTACAAGCCCAAAACAAAGTTTATTGTCCCAATTAACAGCCTACAAGTGTAAATTACAAATTGTATTTCACATAAAAATACATATTTCCTGAAAAAAGTTATGTACATAAATATTTTGAACATTTTTGTAATAAATACATATTTTTAATAATTTTCCATTATTTTATTCCAAATTTAACAACAAATTGGTCTTTTCTTTCTCTCGAAAGAAATTAACATTGGAAAAAGAATAGGCTACATATTGACATGCTGATATACCAATGTATATGGTAAACAATCCCGAGGTTCTAAATGTTCTTACCAGTGGCGTATTTACGATTTTGGAAGGCTTTGCTAACTTTCGGGAGGGGGGGGGGGCTTTGCCTGAAAATGTAAAAATTCTGCAAGATATTTCATATACTTTACTATAGTAAGTAAGATTTCGGGAGTGGCTTAAGCCCGGAAGCCCTCCCTCTAAATACGCCACTTTTTCTTACCAAATATACGAACTGAAGTCCTTCATTGAGTCAACCCTTCGGAAACGCTATCTAAGAGCTATGAAGAAACATTAATACACATTACGTCCATATGTGAAGACGAAAAAAATGGGTGAGCATTGATGCAACTAGTGATTCTGTTAGTGTTAGAAAAGTGCGAAATGTTATAGTAAGTGTACTGAAAAATGAAATAATTTCCAAACAACATTTCTTGCTAGAATCTAAAGAACTTTCAGTTACGAATCACGTGACAATTGCCAGGCTGTTCAATGAATCTTTGCACGTTTTGTGGCCGAATGGCGTGAAATATTGCAATGTTTTCTTGTTTCTGATTGATGGTGCTCCTTATATGAGGAGACCTGGTGACGCTCTTTCTGTATGCTGCCCAAATATGATTCACCTGACATATATCGTCGATTGTGTAATAAAATCTGAGCCTTTTATCCTAAAGTAGACAAGTTAGTGTCAAATGGGAAAAAAAGTTTTCGTAAAATCCCAACTAGAATTAAAGTTTTCAAAGAAACAACTCCCTGTATATCACTTTCTCCAACATCCGTAATCACACAGTGTGGTACCTGGCTTAATGCAACAGTATATTATGCGGAAAATTTTGAAGCACTTGTATCTGTAGTAAATAAACTAAACCCAGGTGATGCTTCATGCATTGAAATTGTCCGAAATTTAGTAAGTCACTGGCTTGAAATGTGACTTGGCTTTAATATCTACCAACTTCGGTTTCTTGACTCCCTCTATAAAGAAACTAGAAACTACAGGAGATTTATTGAGTACTTCAGTTAAAGAAGTTCAGTGCGTTGAAAGAAAGCTGAATCTTCTTTCTGCTTTAAAAGCTGAAGTCGTAAGAAAAAGTTTAATGATTTGTTTGAGAAAAGCATTGACTTGTAAAACCCTATGTAAAATATCTGATGTATTGGAAAGCCAAAACACAAATGAACTTGATGGTGTGAATATTCGTAATATGCCCTTTTTTAAATACGCGAGGCTAACATCGTGTGATGTAGAACGTTCCTTTAAACAATATCAGCCATTATTCCATGACAATAGACATGGTTTTGCGATGGACAATTTGTAAAGGACGTTAGTTATTCACTGCAATACCCATGGAATTTCGATATCTGATGAATAGGAGCTATTGATGAGTATCAGTATTTATTTTTCTTACGTTGGGCGTTTTTCCGTACTTTTTCTTGTTATTTTTTGTTAAATATTTTTTTAATTTTAGCATTTTTTATTTTTAGGACAAAAAATTTTGAAGTTATTTAGCACATAAAAATCCGGACCCTAGTAATAAACCACTTCAAAGAAATTCTGACACTAATATTTCTGGCTGCGATAACAGTGAAGACCGGCATGATGTTTGTTATAACAATAATGCACTCTCACCTAGTGTTAAATGAACAAATTACATAGGCAATAATTTTCAATCAACTGCGAAGAGCTACTCTCTTGTGTCACTAGGAAATATTTCGGGTTCATTCCATTTTTGGTTGGATAACGTATTGCCATTGCTGTTCAACTTTCATTTATTCTGACCTTAAGCAAACACTTAACTGTCATGGTTTAATAGTTGACTGACAGTGCTTACCCACATACGAAATCAAAATACATTTGCAGTATCTTAATTAATTTCGAAGTAAAACGATAAAGGACACCAAGTGTTATGTCAAAATATTGTATTGTCATTGGGTTTACGTATTTGTACATAATTTCAGAGCTCTAGTTAGTGTGAAAGTTAGGGAAATTTAAGTTGGAAGATTTAACTCTAACAAAGAAACAAACAAAAAATAAAGCAGGATGTCTCAAAAGTTCCCTGACATAGGATAACTCTGTTATTGTCAGAGTTACAACAAAATGTAAGTAGGAAACCCGTTTCCAAATATGATGTTTTCAATCTAAAGTGAAAGAATATTTTAAATTGGACGAGTCGTTTGGGCTGTACACTCTTGATGTGCCCAATGTTAAATGAAAATGCCCAATGTTAAATGTTACCATTTATCGGGATCCACAACATAAGTTAATGAAATTACTTTTTCACGCTAAAGTGTCAATGACCAGCTCCCAGTTCAAACATGTCCCCCATTCACCTTATTCTTACAAAATTTATCCACCTCTCGGTAAATGGCAACGTTGCATTTTCATTCAACATTGGGCGTATAAAGAATGTACAGCCCAAACGGCTCGTCCGATTTTTTTTTTTTTTAAATCCTTAACTTAGATTGAAAACATCCCTCGGAAACGGTTTCCCCTTTTATATTTTGTTGTAATTGTGATAATAACAGAGTTACTTTATGTCAGGGGACTTTTGACACACCCTGTATAATTAAAAGAATATTAAGAAAAAATAGTATCGCTGTTTCATTAGTAACTAATATATTTCCCTCTTCCTGAGTCTATGTAACGTAGAGCATCTTTTCCCATCTCTGTTTTTCTTTAACAATCAGAGACAATCCGATTTTGTTGATGGTGAAAAATAAAGACAGGAAAACCAAAGAAGGTATCCACAATACGGATAATTGCCTTCATTAGTCTTTTCTCTTATTTATTTATCTTTTCTCTTTTCCAAATATTCTCTGACGAAGGAAATAAAGTAGTTGAAAATGTCCTGTGAAAACAACAATATGATAGAAAATGATAGATAACTTCACTATACATTTTCCATCGTCCTCAAATTCCGAGCAGATACGAACCGACTCCAGGTCTTTATTTAAACCCTTCAGAGTTGTGGGAATTTAAGGGGGCAGACTACTAAATATTTCTGAAAACTAATAATTTTTCTTTTTCCAGTTTTTCGTAAGTGGAAAGAGGTAATAAAATGTAACTTACCACAATAATAGGTAATGTTATTCTACACCCGAAAATACGAAACGGAAGAATTTTCAGTATTGCCATCCCTAGAAATTACAGTATGACCAAAATTTGAATTACTCAAAAATCTAGGTAAAGGCAGCGACCAGAAAAATGAACACAACGGTAATTGATGACTTATCTTGCTGTCTATGTTTCTTGTTTACTACTTTTTAAATAATGCTTCTCTTTATTTTGTAATAACTTATTTATTTTGTAAGGTTTATAACGTAATTTATGTAAGGTTCATAAAATAAATAGAAATATTATTTAAAAAGTAGTAAACAAGGAACATAGACAGCATGATAAGTCATCAATTACCGTTAAGTTCATTTTTCTAGTCGCTGCCTTTACCTAGATTTTTGAGTAATTCAAATTCTGGTCACACTCTAATTTCTATGGATGGCAACACTGAAAATTCTCCCGATTCATATTTTCGGGTGTAGAATAATATTATCTGTTATTGTGGTAAGTTACATTTTATTACCTCTTTCCACTTACGAAAAACGGAAAAAAGAAAAAAAAATAGTTTTTCAAAAATATTTAGTAGTCTGCAGCCTTAAATCATCACTTGATCATACGGACGAAACTAAATTTGACTCACATTCTCAAAGCATCCTCTTTAAGAGGAATAATTTGCTACACTATAATATGCATTACTACCACAATTTGCTAAATCGGTAAAAAGTTACACCATTTTAAACATTGCACTACAGAAGTCTTTAAGCCATAGTCATGTCGGAAGTACTTGGAGAAGGGTAGGTCAGACCAATGTGGAGAAGGAGATGCCACTATTACATAATAGTGCAAGAGCATAAGAAAATATTTTCTCATCCATGGGATTTTGAATGAAGAAATATTGGGACTAATAGCGATGTATTTGTAATGAAGCATATAATCATATGCTACCAGGTGTTTTGCCTGATTCCATTGCAGATGGGTTGTATGACATCATAATTTCAAGATGACCGCCAGAATATATACTAGACTAATATCTTTTTCCGTCTGTAACTCGTTTATGGTTAATTCTAAGCAAATTTTGTAAATAACATTTTTTGTTCGGAATGGAAACAAGTAGAGAAAGGTTTATTATAATGTTTTTTATATGTCTTACTGTTTCAGAGATATAAAGAGAGTTTTAATTTTCCTCAGTTGTTTTTTACTCATAAAAAACTCTCGGCCAAGGCTACAGGCGGAGGTAGATTCCGTAATTTTGTACAAATGGAAATATGTTATTGGTTTGAGTGCTACTCATGTTATGCAACTCGTTTCATAACTAAAGAGAGCGAGGTTGCCGATTTGAAAGGATAATTTCTCAAAATGGAAAATTTTTGAGGATCTTTTCGTTCCATTTTAGGGCTTTTTCTCAACCTTTATTCAACTGAGTTACACCAAATTTGGTGGCTAGCCTTTTAAGGTTCTACAAATTTAAGGTTGTTTTGCCCTACAAATTTTGAAACTGATCGAATGAAATATAAAGGGTGTTTTAATTTTTATATATTTCTTCAATGGCTATCAATCTATTGCCCGGGCAATTTCTCCGCTCCTATTTGAATCGATTTACACCAAATGTTTAGAATGATTTTGTATGAGTATCTAGTTACGTACTCTAGAACTTGAGACAGATGGGAGCAGAACTGCACTTACACTAGTTGCTACAATACAGGTAAAACAGTTACAGCGATTTTTGTTAAAGTTGCAACTCCCTCTCCCCCGCAACGTGACATATGCATATATAAACCAGCCGGTCTTCACACGGCAAATTCTATAAGATTTCAAAATATGTGATGTAAAAATATATCAATTAAGCTTGGAGTTACAGCTTCAGGAGTGTCATTATACACCTCAGAGGTCGCAACATCTATGGATTCAACACGGTCGTTTTAGGTTATTTTGACATGTCACATCCCCCTCCACCTTCCCTCGTAAAAACCATTCAGATCATTGTTCTTTGCATTACCCTATATTCGGGAGGGTGAATATTTTATTATCAATGCAAAGGACATCTTCAATAACTCCCTACGTTCTTGACCGCTGAGTACCAGAGATGATATGAGTATGTAGAGAGCCGATTGACTCCGTAGGTCACGAATACGTTGGTCTCGATTGTCGCACAGTGAGGTGTGTTTGAACAGAAGTCGAAAACCAATCGACGTTCCCGACAATGTTTTAATAACTTCTCGAGTCACTGTGCGCCGCAAAATCCTCACAAGAAGTGACGAGAACCGGCCCAAAAGCATGGATTGTTTATTTGTGAGGGTGCATATCTCCGGAGACAGAAAGGGCCCCTCAGGCATTGTGGGTACGGGGACAACGGGAAGACACGCTAGTTTCCAAATACGCTAACCCCAATGTCGCATTTGAAGTTGTTCTAGTGCCTAGGCTCTAAATAGTCTGACACTGTTGATCACTCTCTGCTATTTCGACCTGTGTGTCAGCTGAGCTTGTTTTGTGTGTGTATGTATGTCAGGGAAGAAACTGAACTGTGCCTCTCCCATAAGACACTCCTAGCTACGTGCCTGCTGGATATCACAAAGTAAGCCCAAGAATAGGTTCCAACTGGAACCAAACCAAGCTCAACCGACGCATGGGTCGAAATAGCCAAGAGCAATCAGCAGTATTTGGCCGTTTCGAGCTCTTACACTGGAATAACTTTAAACGTGACACTCGGGATTTGCATATTTCGAAACTAGCGTGTCTTCCCGTTGTCCCTATACCAACAATACCCGAGGTGCCCGTCTGTCACCGGAGATATGCACCCCCACAAGTAAAAAATCTGTGCTTCTGGACCGGTTCTCGTCACTTATTCTAAAGATCCTGATGGGTCTCTGTGTTTCATGGGTTGTGTGCTTCCACAGAATGACAACGGAGTCAAGACATAAGGATAGGCCCAACGATCTCCACCGGAAGCCTCGCCAGTAGCGCACGGTGACTTGAGAAATGATTACAACACTGTTGGGACCGTCAATCGGCTTTTCGACTCCTGTTCGAACACACCTCACTTTGCGACATCGAAACCAACGTATTTGAACCTACAGAGACTACTGGTTCTCTTCATACCCATATCGACCCTGGTACTCACCAGTCAAGAAAGTAGGGAGTCAACAATGCATCGAATGGAGATGCCTTTTACCAATAATAACACTGAAAATTACTTGGTGGGTTATTTATTACTTACTGGTGGTTGTCTTTTACATGTAATATTCTAAAAAGTTTGCAAATTTCTACGTGTTTCATGTTCCAACTATATTATATTTAACATATAAACATATATTCTTTTTTATTTTATAATTAACACATAAGATATTATACAGAGGAAACTTCATAGGTCATCCTCCAAGTCCAAGGGTTCTTCATCATTGTCTGCAAAATGACTGTTATCGCAGATATCTTCATCGCTACAGCACTTACACATTTCTGTGCACGAGAAAGTCCGTATTTTACACGTGCAACTTACAACACAACGTCCTTTCCCACAACCACAACGTATTAGATGCATTCTGTTGCACGTGGCATCGAACTTATCATAGGAGAATGCTTGTTTCCAGATTTCTGCCATCTATACTGTGATGATTCTGGGAGGTTTGGGTGTTGCTTATCAGCTTGCGCCACTCCAACACTTGATAATGTACTTTTAAAACATGTGATGTGAGGGAGGAGTTTCGGAGGTAAATTTTCACTTTGAAATCTTTTCTTGAGAACATCCACCCTCGCAATTCACCGATGTCTGATGTTTTTTTCCCTGGCAAATAAACTTGGCAAATGAATTCCCGACTAGTTACTCATGTTCTAATTTAAATTTCTCTAGAGATCCAAGTAATGCCAAAGCCTGAAAAACTTCTTTCTCTCTGTTTGGAAAACTTTCCACAAAGATAGTTTGCCTTCATTCCTGAAGGACTCGGTAATATCAGTTCCCGAAAATGCATGAAGAGCCAACAATTTCTGAACTTTTGTCGGTCGTATACTGGAATAAACGAAATTGATATCAATAAATCGTTTATTAGCACCAAATTCGGTGACAAACATAGTCTTTCGGAAAAATGTTGTGACCAGCAAAGCAGGCCGGTAGACAGCCCAAAAATGTAGGGGGGCCAGGTAGAAGTTAGGGGAACTCGATCCAACCATATTATAGTTCATTTGCAAGAATACCGTGAAACTTTTAGGGGGATAGCATAAATTTAGGGGTGTCCCGCTCCCTAGACCCACGTGGATACGGGCCTGCACCACAGTGAAAGGTTAAAAACGTCTGTATCTGGTGAATATAAGTGCAAGGTAGTACAATAACGTGAGATGAAATGAATGTAGAATACTTTTGGTATCATCTTCCTCTTGAGCGTTTTGTAGTTCTCTAACATCATTTCCATCTGATGACTTGGCCATATTCCTCCAACTACCAATAAGCTTTTGTTTAATCTTTCGTGCATAGTATATGGCTTTATTGCGAGAAATGATGTTAGCGCATCCTTAGTTTTTGAATGAGACATGAGAGATGTTATTGGCAATATTTCCATATTGGTAGAGTCTGTAATTTTGTACTCAACAGGCATTTCTTTCCCAGAAAACAGAAAAGAACATAATTTTATTTTGAATAAAAAAGCAACTGAGAAAACTTAAAACTATATTTCTAAAGCTCTAAGAGATATTAAAAATATATAATAAACTTTTTTCTTCCTTTTATTATTCCGAACAAAAAAAAATATTTACAAAATTTGCATAGAATTAACGATAAACAAGTTACATACGAAAAAAGATATTAGTATCTATTCTAGCGGCCATCTTTAAATTCTGACGTCAAACAGCCCGTTTGCAATGGAATCAGGTAAAGCACCTGGTAGCATATGATTATATGCTTCATTACAAATACATTGCGATAAGTCTCAATATTTCTTCATTCAAAAATCCTACGGGATTATATTTGCTCCTGGACTATAAGTAGATCGAAAGCATGTAAACAAGGAGAGGTCACTATTACGTAGATAAGTCAGAGGCATGCGAAGAAGGGAATACTACCATATTGTAGATAGATCGGATACACGTAAAGAAGGGGATGTCACTAAAACGTAGGTAGGTCTGAAGCATGTGAAGAATGGGATGTCACTAGCACGTAGGTAGGTCGGAAGCATGTGAAAAAAAAGGGCTGTTACTACCACGTAGGTAGGTCGGAAGCACGTGAAGAAATCGATGTCACTACGACGTAGGTAGGTCGGAAGCATGTGAAAAAAAGGGATGTCACTACCACGTAGGCAGGTCGGAAGCATATGAACAAGGGGAAATCACTACGACGTAGGTAGGTCGGAAGTATGTAAAGAAGGGGATGTCACTATCACATAAGTAAGTCAGAAACATGTGAAGAAGAGGATGTCAACAGCATGTAGATAAGAATGGGAGGTTACTACCACGTAGTTAAGTCGAAAGCATGTGAAGATGTTACTACTACGTAGGTAAGTTGGAAGAATGTGAGGAAGAGAGATCATTATTAATTAGGTCGGTGGGTACTAAACGGTTAAAACATCATTCCTAGTATTTAACTGTTATGTGGAAAGGAATTTCATTTTTAAAAAAAGGTAGAAAAAATATGATATTGAGAATTTACATATAGCAAGCATATATGGTTTCACATAGTAACGCAGAATAATTTTGATTTGAGACTGTGAGTTTCATTAAAAACACATATAACACAAACAAGTATATTGCAATTCCCGGTGGGAGATGATGTGACTCGGATTTCTCGTTGAACCGTAGATCCTTGACTCATACAACCTCGGTACTAAAAAGTGACAGTACACTCAAATCCAAGCAATCAAATATATTAGAATTAGAGATATCATTGTTGCCTTTTACCTGTTTTAATGAAGATTAGGACTCTTAACAGCCTCACATCCTTTTTGTATACGTTCAAAAACACTTGCTAGACATGTCGAAATTCACAGGCACTTGGAGTTTCTGGTTTTATTAGTTCACAGTAGCTTCTGTTCCGGACATCAGTATATTCTGCTTTTATTAGTTCACAGTAGCTTCTGTTCCTGCCATCAGTATATTCTGCTTTTATTAGTTGACAGTAGCTTCTATTCCTGACATCAGTATATTCTGCTCTTTATAGTTCAGAGTAGTTTCTCTTCTTGACAGTATATTCTGCTTTTATTAGTTCACAGTAGTTTCTATTCCTAACACCAACATATCACAATCGATCAAAACTGCAATATAATCGAGACGGTGCTGACAAACGAAGGGTAAGATGCCAAAGTAAATTACTCTTACTCATATACATAAGGTTGGGTTGCTGTTAGATAGGAAGTGAAAACGCAACCTATTGTAATTTCTCTCTGAATTCTAAGTATCATCGTTGGGTTGCGTTGTTAACTGTATGAAAGAAATATATTGTACTAATTTAAAAAAATGCACTAAGAAAATATTTCAAAAACAATTTTAAAATGTCGAAGGACTATGATTTGTTTCATTTGTTATTTTTAAAAAGCCAAAATAAATCGTTTTACGGGGAAAATAAAAAAATGTAAAACTGTAAAGTGCTAGAGAAACGTAAAACTTAAGATTTATCAACCCTACTTGTAGGGTGCGACAACAACATAAAACAAGTGGTTAACATTCAAGAGATGAATATTCAGAGTTTTCCCAAAGACAAATTGAATGTAATTATATTCAGGAGACAATTGGAGCAATTTTTAATTATTTTGTATTGTTCATTGTTGACTACAAAATTCTTTAAAAACGTTTAGTCCAAGTTCGTTCGAGCATTTGATCTTCATGTAAACAGTGGTGTGCGTTGATTTGTATGTGACAGTGTATTTTTTATTAATGACTGCAACTATCGCAAGTCCTTTGTTCCTTCTTCTGATTGGACTATTGTGGTTCTGGCATTTTGTGGGCTACTCTTGGCGGTGAAGTGTGGTTCCAATTGCACCTATGGTCGGGTTATCTTGAATTCTGGCCCTCTACCAGAATTTAATTGACTGACATTGTCGCACGTTACTGAGAAGGAGGTAGGTCCAAGTCGTCGTGGGTCTGGGAAATATTTATGTCTAGAGTATGTCCTGTAATTGCTCCATTTTGGATGGTTTGGCGGTGACGGTGGTGATAGGCCGCTGGATGCTCCCACGCTGAATGGCCTTAGGGCAAAAGGGATCTGATGCACATGACATACACGTTCTTTCGGGTTTCATGAGAAAGTTGGTTCTTCAGATGTGTCCTTCCAATAATATTCTCTCAACAATGAGAGAAGCCAGATACGATGAAGGGTTAGAAACTAAAGTTACATGGCCGATATATTTGGAGTTTCGTCTGTTACGGAGGAATTAGGAGTGTGCAGCAATTTTAATACATGGAGTTGTCCACTGTGCAGAGTTTCAGCCACCCACCACCTACGGCGCTGGTTGGATGTAAACACAAATGGCGACTCGTTTGGAAAACTGGTCTCGCGAAGAAGTCCACCCAATTATCCGATTTCTGTGGGCGAAACATGTAACCGTGGGTGAAATTCACCGGTAGCTAGTAAAGGTTTACGCAGAGACTGTAATGTCTCGTCAGCATGTCGCAGAATGGTGTCGAAAGTTTGCAGCTGGTAGAGAAAACGTCACCGACCAGGAGTGCAATGGCCGACACAGAACGCCATCAACAAATTTGAACACAGCTCCCGTGGAGGAGCTGATTCAGGGCAACAGAAAATCACGTTACGGTATCTAACGGCAGAATTGGGAATGTCGTTCGGAAGCACCTACGAGGCTGTCACTTCAGTTCAGACGAGGAGGTGAAACACTTCGTGACAACGTGACTGGACACGCAAGGACAGGATTTTTACTAGAAGAGAATCTTCAAACTCATCTCACGGTACGGCAAGCGTCTCAATCAATATGGAGACTACGTCTACTATCAGTCAGCTCACATTGGTTGAATGAGTTTGAACATATGAATACATTTATATGAATATACATTTATATGAATGAATGAATATATGAATGCAGGCTTTGTAACCTTATTTATAGAAAAGCTAAATAATGAAACTAATTTTAAATTTTGACTGAATTGTTGCGAGCATGGCTGCTTTCTACCAAAATTACATGGAAAAGACAGGACAAATGTGCTCCTAGGCACTAGTGAATAGTGCTCCTTTAAACTCACCGTCACCAAGTAAATGACAACATATTTGCCAGTCATTCACTGTAATATTTCTGTAAACATTAAACCAATATCAGAAGAGGTCATTGAACGAAAGATAGAGAGAATAAGAGAGAAAAATAGAGAGAATGAGAGGAGATGAGAATAAGATGTGGCAAGCTAGAAAATAGAGCGAATCGAGATCAATGTAATTGTCTTCATTATAGGAAAAAATGTTCCAAGAAAACTGGCGAACAATCAAGTCACCAACCACGAAACACCATTACAAGCCCCTCCCCCGGTACTTTCCCTCTCTTTTTCTTCTGAGTAGGTCGTGGAGAATTCTTGGTGGGTGTTGATGGTGGCTTCTCTATCTTTTTTTATCTTCATTTTCCTTTTCTTTTAGTTTTGTCAGAAGTTAAGGAAAAGAACAATATGAAAGAGATAAGAAGAAAAGGAGAAGAAGAAAAGAATTTGGGATAGCGTAATAGGACACGTTCACCACTTTAAAAAAAAAAGAAAGAAAAAGGAAAATGGGAACGAAACATCTCGATGTCTTTTATTTAATCTTTCGTTTCTTTCTTTTGTCTTTCTCTTTTCATCTTAATTCTTCTGGTGAACTTCATCCTTTCTTTGTTTCGATGTAGTGATAAGGAAAGAAAATTTACCCTGTCCACGTGGAAAATATCATACCATTTTCATTCCCGTCTCGTGATATTCTTACTTACATACGCATCTCGTTCCACAAAAAGGGAACAGTGGGCCAGTGCTAGAGTGCTTACCTCTGGTGTGTGTGTGGGGTCCCTAGTTCGATTCCCCAGCCAAGTACGAGGACAAGTCAAAAACTAAAGGGACTTTGAAGAAAAGGTACATTTATGCTAATGATGGGAAACTGAAACATACATTATTTCTCTACATAATCTCCCTGCACTTCAACGCACTTTTTCCAGTGTTTCACAAGTTTTTTGATTCTGTCCGAAAAATAATTTTTCGGTTGCACTTGTAACCAATTTTGTACCACATAAAATGAATTCTGCATCGGTTGCAAATCTTCTTCCTCTGAGCGAGTCCTTCAATGTGATACGCTGAACCATCATGACTGACATGTAAAGTATTGGCGATTTCGTCCACTGTGATTCGTGTATTTTCCATCATCATACCCTCAATGACTTTCAAATTGTCCCCAGTCGTTGACGTCGATGGCCTGCCCGATCTTTCCTCGTCACATGGAGTTCTTCCGTGTTTGAAACGCTCTATCCGTTCGGAGATCTTCCTTTGTGATAAATAGCTGTCACCATACAGCGCTTGTTTTCGACGAATAATTTCCGCAGGTTTAACACCTTCTGCAAACAAAAAACGAAATACTGCCCTCATATTCT
Source organism: Thermobia domestica (assembly GCF_964235325.1). NCBI lineage: Eukaryota > Metazoa > Arthropoda > Insecta > Zygentoma > Lepismatidae > Thermobia > Thermobia domestica. Next base: position 25,803,577 of record NC_137464.1, read on the forward strand.
CTGTGGTGCAGATCGAGAATGGAGCTGCCATGTTTTCCGGTCTGCTACACTCCAACGACTAAGGTGGGAATAAGAGTGACACGTTGCATACAAGTGTTACAGCTGACACTAATTCAGCACTAGATACTAATACTCTTACCAGACCCTAGTGCGTTGCATAGAAGTGTTACAGCTTACATTAATTCAGCACTGGATACTAACACTCTTACCAAACCCTAGTGCGTTGCATAGAAGTGTTACAGCCGACACTAATTCAACACTGGATACTAACACTCTTACCAAACCCTAGTGCGTTGCATACAAGTGTTATAGCCGACACTAATTCAGCACTGGATACTAACACTCTTACCAAACCCTAGTGCGTTGCATACAAGTGTTACAACCGACACTAATTCAACACTGGATACTAACACTCTTAGCAAACCCTAGTGCGTTGCATAGAAGTGTTACAGCCGAAACTAATTCAACACTGGATACTAACACTCTTACCAAACCCTAGTGCGTTGCATAGAAGTGTTACAGCCGACACTAATTCAACACTGGATACTAACACTCTTACCAAACCCTAGTGCGTTGCATACAAGTGTTATAGCCGACACTAATTCAACACTGGATACTAACACTCTTACCAAACCCTAGTGCGTTGCATAGAAGTGTTACAGCCGACACTAATTCAACACTGGATACTAACGCTCTTACCAAACCCTAGTGCGTTGCATACAAGTGTTATAGCCGATACTAATTCAGCACTGGATACTAACACTCTTACCAAACCCTAGTGCGTTGCATACAAGTGTTATAGCCGACACTAATTGAGCACTGGATACTAACACTCTTACCAAACCCTAGTGCGTTGCATAGAAGTGTTACAGCCGACACTAATTGAGCACTGGATACTAACACTCTTACCAAACCCTAGTGCGTTGCATAGAAGTGTTACAGCCGACACTAATTCAGCAGTGGATACTAACACTCTTACCAAACCCTAGTGCGTTGCATACAAGTGTTACAGCCGAAACTAATTCAACACTGGATACTAACACTCTTACCAAACCCTAGTACGTTGCATAGAAGTGTTACAGCCGAAACTAATTCAACACTGGATACTAACACTCTTACCAAACCCTAGTGCGATGCATAGAAGTGTTACAGCCGACACTAATTTAACACTGGATACTAACACTCTTACCAAACCCTAGTGCGTTGCATACAAGTGTTATAGCCGACACTAATTCAACACTGGATACTAACACTCTTACCAAACCCTAGTGCGATGCATAGAAGTGTTACAGCCGACACTAATTTAACACTGGATACTAACACTCTTACCAAACCCTAGTGCGTTGCATACAAGTGTTATAGCCGACACTAATTCAACACTGGATACTAACACTCTTACCAAACCCTAGTGCGATGCATAGAAGTGTTACAGCCGACACTAATTTAACACTGGATACTAACACTCTTACCAAACCATAGTGCGTTGCATACAAGTGTTATAGCCGGCACTAATTCAGCACTGGACACTAACACTCTTACCAAACCCTAGTGCGTCGCGTAGAAGTGTTACAGCTGACACTAATTCAGCACTGGATACCGACAGTGTTATCAAACGCCAATGCGAGAAATTGCGGAAGTCCCTTTACTTTTTGTCTTTCCCTCGTAAGTTTGTAGGTGAACAACATCATGTCTGTGGGTTTTCTTGGGTACTTCCGTTTAATCCCACATTGTCATTCCACCATTTCTTCCATTATCATTCGCTTGCTTTAATCATTGTTTCCCTTAGCTTAAAGGGCATAATTACTGAACGTTATATTGAAACAATTTCCTTTTAGAAAATAATAACAATAAAGAAAATAAAAATAGAGAAGTTAAAAATAAAATTGATTAAAGATATAGAACGGAAGTGAACTCAGATAGACAGTACAAAGGATCATGCACTAGATGTTACAATTTTGTCCGGTAGATGTCAGGCGCTGAAGAATGTTTGCCGCCATCTAACAGCGAGACATATAACTTCTGCTATCTTTATAATAGAACATGGGATATGGATGATTACCATTAAAGTCTCCGTTACCCATAAAGGTGTTATTGGATTGGCTCCATTAACAAACTGAGCCGAGATAATCGTTTTATTTTTTTTACTGCAGAAACAGAATTCAAACATTTTCGTTCAAGAGTTATTATGTGGAGTAAGGATAAGTCACCCTTACCCATTAAGATATTAACTGATTGACTAGATTGATGCAATTAGCTGAGATAATTGCTCTAGCTATTAATTACAAAAGATAAAAAATTAAAAAAAATCACTTTCGTTCAAGAATTATCTTATGGAGTAACGTATAGACATAAGTCACGTTAGCCGTTAAGATATAAACGAATTGACACCATTAACACAATCGGGGACCAAAAAAGACGAAAGTTGCAAGGCGACAGGTCGGGGTTATACGGGAATGGTCTAGGATCTCCAAGCAAGTTTGGTGATAGCTGTGACGTGGCCATATGAGGACGCGTGTTGTCATGCAGGATGATGACGGAATCCTTCATCGCCTGTGGCCGTTTTCTTCTCAAAGTCTCTTTGACTTTGGTCCAGAGGAGCCTGCTGTGGTACGCCACATTGTTTGAGGCCCCGTGCCAGAAAATCAGTGTATATCACCCCGTATTTGTCTCAGAATATCGTCAGCATTACTTTACCAGCGAACGCTTGTGGCTTACATTTTTTCGGCGATGGCGAGTCTGGATGCCTTCACTCCATGCTGGAGCGCTTTGACTCCGGAGTGTAATGAGACACCCAGCTCTCATCGCTGATGATTACCTTTGCAAGGAAGCTCTCACCTTCTCTCTGATTTCGCTGTAGATGCTAAGATAAGACGTTTTCCCTACACTGCTTCTGGTTGAACGTTAGCATTTTGGGGACCCATCTGGCTGTGATTTTCCAGGAATGTAGGTATTTGTGGATGATCGTTTCCACACTTTCCACGCTGATGTTTGTTTTTCCCACTCAAATCTGTCACACTGATGAGTCGATTACTCACAAGGAAGGGTCACGCAGTGGCTCCGCGAAGATCCGAACGAGTCAATTGTGTTTGCATTTGAAATGTTATAACTAGATGAATCTCAAAGTTATACGTGCCACCGGGAGGAATATCGTGAGTTACAACATATTTTGTAATGTAAGAACTATAAAAAAATTACATGGGAGAATAGTTTGAACCGAGTCATTTGTTCGGAAACGGTTGGGTAAGTGGAAAACTTGACCAACACGTATCCCATCATTTTCAACGACAACCTTTTTGGGATAAAAAAAAACTTTGTCCCAGGGTCCCCCGCAGGGTCCCAGACGGGGTCCAACTCAAAATTTTTAAATGGCAAGGGGGTTAAGTGGCAAATCATTTGAAAGCTGTTGTAAAATGAAAGAAAATGCAGCAAGTCTCAACTCTCTACAGCAACCCTGTGCAAAATGACGGAGGGTCAAAATGTAAACAAAAACTTAATTGAAAAGTCCATGGTCACCCCTATAAATCGGAAATGGTGAGACTTGAAAATAGGAAGGGAGTCTGGCATTATGTTCAAAGTACAACAATTTAAGTGAAAACTTCTTGTCCCAGAGTACCCACAGGGTCCCAGGTGGGGTCCAACTAAAAAGTTTCAAATGGCAAGAGAGGTTAAGAAGCTCATCGTTTGCAAGATCTTGTTAACTGAAAGTAGATGGAGCAAGTCTTGACTTTCTACGACAACCCTGTCCAAAATTGTGGCGGGTCAAAATGTAAATAAAAGCTTAATTGAAAACCTATGGCCACCTTGAATCCAAGATGGCCGCTTAAAACCTATGCCATTCATAACAGTACAAATCTAAATCTCTATTTTTCTCTATTATGTATTTAGAAATACTAAGAAGACTAAAGAACAATTGAATTTCGATTCACTTCAACTATTATTTCATTCGGTAACAACACATATGGTTTCTTCTTAATGCACGTTCGTCACGGTTCTCTCGGCATTATTTACTTGAATATAACGAATATGCGATGAACATACAACTATGACTTCCAACTTTGACATACAGAAAGAACTTGCTGCACCAGTAAGTTGGAGGCTCTATTGTAACGTATTCGTGATGGTTACATTTGTATGTCATTCGTTGGTTTGATCTCAATACTTCAAACAATACCAAATAAAAAAAATCATTTGCAAGATTGGCAAGTAGTACCAAACATATGTAAGTCATTTCAGTACATCGAACTGCGTCAAACTTTGTTGGCTTGGTCACAGTATTCCAAGAAATAACATGTTTATATACAAACTCATTTTTCACGCTGGCAGCCATATTGGATTACAGATTATACTCTTTAATATTTTGTGGACTATTAACCATAAACGTTCACTTCTCCAACACCAGTGGTGTGAGCTGGATATGCGTTCGATACATAGTGCGGCATTTTGAACTCAAGATGTCGCGTTTTTGAACATTTTGCATATTTTAGCCACTTACTAATCAACATTAATGCCAAATTTGTTTTTCTAGCTTCATCAGTTTGGTATGCTTATCCTTTCGATATAGGTTTTAAGCGGCCATCTTGGATTGTTTTCCAATTTGTTTACATTTTGACCCACCGCAATTTTGGACAGGGTTGTCGTAGAAAGTCGAGACGTGCTCCATCTTCTTTCACTTAACAAGGGCTTTCAAACGATGTCCTACCTCTCTTGCCATTTGAAATTTTTTAGTTGGACCCCACCTGGGACCATGTGGGGACCCTGGGACAAGACGTTTTCACTTAAATCGTTATACTTTGAAAATAATATCACACATCCTTTTCTGTTTTCACATTTGTCTCACCATTTCCGATTTATAGGGGTGACCATGGACTTTTCAATTAAGGTTTTGTTTACATTTTGACCCGTCGCCATTTTGCACAGGGTTGTTGTAGAGAGTCGAGACCTGCTGCATTTTCTTTCATTTTACAACAGCTTTCAAACGATGTGCCACTTAACCCCGCTTGCCATTTGAAAATTTTGAGTTGGACCCCGTCTGGGACCCTGCGGGGGACCCTGGGACAAAGTTTTTTTTTACACCAAAAAGTTTGTCGTTGAAAGTGATGGGATACGTGTTGGTCGAGTTTTCCACTTACCCAACCGTTTCCGAACAAATGACTCGGTTCAAACTATTCTCCCATGTAATTTTTTTGTAGTTCTTACATTACAAAATATATTGTAACTCACGATATTCCTCCCGGTGGCACGTATAACTTTGAGATTCATCTAGTTATAACATTTCAAATGCAAACACAATTGACTCGTTCGGATCTCAGCGGAGCCACTGCGTGACCCTTCCTTGTCAGAATGAACAACTCCATCCGACGAATGTAGGTTTCGTTGACTGCAGTCTCTCGGCATAGAGTACGAGCCACGTTGAAAACGGATTCTCTTCTTACCTTGAATTTTGAACACAACTTGTACACTTGCGACTGAGAGACAGTTTCTTCGCCATTTCGCGCACTTAATCTTCTGAAGATTTCAGCAGATTTCAGCGTCTCTTCAAGAGGAATTAAATGATCCACCGTTGCTCCACTGAGGCTGCCAGTTCTATACTGCCAGACTTGTTGCTATCGTTCATCGCCACTCTCTGAGACTATATCTCCTCAATTATCCGTTGTTGCTAAAAAGTTCAGGACTATCCTATCACAGGATGGCACACGGATACCAAGCTGCGCAAGGCAACATTTGAAAAAAAAAAAAAAAAGAGCAATACCGGTTATAAATTTAACGTCCCTCGTATTTCAAAGAACTGAGCCTCACTTCGAATTCAAGGGATGTGTAAATATTCCCCTTCTCTTGCTTCCTCCTGCAGACATGTGTGGGAGGCAAGATAATATGATATGCTGCAACAGATTCGGTTTTGCTTTCCTTCCTTTGATTTGTGTAACACTTAAAAAAAAACGGAGAAATAAATGTTGTTATGTTTACTGGAGCAATAAATATTCTAGTTATGTCAATTATATCGAATGATATAATTCTCTCTTTTCTAAAAAAAAAAAAAGCCTTAGCATTTCGAAAAACATTGGTTTCATATCCTAGATATTATGCAATCCTACATGCACAGGAGTACACAGACAGCACGGAAAATGCCTCATCTGCTCTATTTTAGGATGATTAATGAGCGGTAATATATATATATATATATATATATATATATATATGTGTGTGTGTGTGTGTGTGTATAAAGGTTTTTGTGTGCAATGTAGGAAAACGAAATGAATATATTTTTAAAAGAACAGAACGAGAATGTAGACTTGCTCACAGCGCTGGGCTAATTTGGTTCACGGCAAAATTGATAAAACTTGTGGGGAGTGGGACAAAAGGCACGTGACATGATTTGAGCACCAAATCAGCGGGTTTCATTTCCCCTCCACGGATCTGCTATCTCTTTAACCCAATCAGATAAAGCAAATTTATAGTCCGAAAGCGAAGCGAGTCTAAATCCTACTGCAGTGTGTTCTAACTAGCTCTTGTTTTCATTTTTGGTTTTAACTTTAAAAAAAGAAAGAAAAAAAATGTAGTTCACACGCGCCACGACCAAAAAACCAGAATGTCCAACAAATGACAATTTTAACCTTCTGAAACAGTGGCGTATTTACGGGAAAATATAGATTTTCAGTTAAGTATCTACTACTTTAGCACTTTTTATTCGGACATCATGATTCACACGTCTTTCTTTTCAGAATAAAACAAACTTTCAAATCGGATCAAACATGCTAGTGTATGACATACATGGAAAGGGAAATTTAAAAATAATTCTGAAAATTTCCCTTCAAAAAAAATTTTTTGGGAGGTTTGGCGCCCCCTCGACAGTGGCGGATCTAGAATGTTAAAACTTGGAAGGGACAGCCAGAACCCAGAATATGGATAGGTAAACCATGAGTTTACGAAAATCATTTAAATTTGAAATCCGTTTACGCACTTAATTAACAGGAACTAGGAATATCTAATGTTTCAAAAATTTTGGAATAAAGAATAAAAGGCAACGCCAACTATAAATTTTGAAAAATATATAAATAATACTTCAATTCTTTTCGTCAATCAAAAAACTGGGGAGCCTAGACCCCCCGTTTCGGACTAGATCCGCCCCTGTTCTTCGACTGGCCCCAGCTACAGATAATCGAATATAATTTATCTTAAAAATATACTCTAGTCTCTTAGTAACTCATGCACCAAGTTACCTTGAAATATGTTGAATTATTACGGGGGAGAATATTTCCCAATCCTGTTGAAAGATCCATAATTTCATGTAGAAACCGCGAAAAAATGTGCTGAAATAAAAAGATAAAAATAAATAATTAAATTATGAAAATTAACCGTAGTACTATTCATCCAAATACTACGGTTCATGCATCCCATTCGTTTAAGAATGGCCTTTGGCGTGGGAGACCCGGGTTCGATTCCCGGCGGGAGCTCATGTGGTTCGGATTCCACGTTAATCAGTAAATCCACGTCTCATATAGCCTCGCTGCTGAAAGGGACGCTAAAACTAAAATCAACTCAACTCAACTCAACTCGTTTAAGAATGAAACAAGCTTTCAGGTGGTACCTTGTATGTGTGCTTGAAAATAGAAGCAGAAGTGTAAAAAGTTAGTAGGAAAACAGCAAATTGAAAATAGATGCTTTAGTCATATAATAAGTTCTAGGTGATTGAGTAAACTTGTCCTTAAAGTATTTAATATCAGTGAGAAAATTGGCAAAACACATTGGGCCTTATACAGAGTCGTTTTGACGTGTGATTAGTGCCATACTAAAGAGTTCGACTAACATACATGTTTCCTGCAGTAGTCAGACCTTTAAGAATCATACGTCAAAACTACTCTTCATAAGGCCCTTTGTGTCCAATAAAAATTGGAATCATACTCACCGAAGTATAAAATTAGACCATTGTGTAATGGGATCCAAGTCCAAAAGGTAATTGTTTTGCATTCTGAGAAAATACACGTAGGCTACGTGTGAGATTAAAAGGTAAACGAGGATTCAAATCACTCCAACGTGTAAAGAACAATATGAAGGCAAGTCGTCGTGAAGCTACTCTGAACGAATACTTGTGTAAAAATAGTGCTTATTCAAGTTGATAATGTATGTTGTGTCACAATGTTACGCTGTGCTCATGTGACCTTACCGAATTAAGCATGGACAGTCGTATAGGGTAAGGCGATCCCAGTCGAGAAATCACCCCACGTTTTGTTTGATTAAATTGTTAAACTGAAGCAGAGAGAAATTAATAATAGTTCACTAAATTCATCAGAATATTCAAGAGACCATATAACATAAAGCTTTCTTCCACTCGAAAAATTACTTACTCGTGGCAAAATATCACATTGTGAAAACTTCGAATATATCACTAAGTTCTCTATTCAGGTTAAATGATAAGGTCTTATGAACGAATATATCTTTATCGGAATTAAATAAATCAACGAATGTACAATAACTTGACAAATCTTGAACAATGATGTCTTTATCCACCACCAGTGGCGTATTTACGATTTTGTTTCGGGGAGGGCTTTGTTAACTTTCGGGGGGGGAGACTTTGCCTAAAAATGTGAAAATTCTGCAAGATATTTCATATACTTTACTATAGTAAGTAAGATTCGGGGGGGCTTAAGCGCGGAAGCTCCCCTCTAAATACGCCACTGTCCACCACAAACATATGCTGCTAATGAGACGTACCGCCTTCCATTTAAACGTCCACAGAGTCACAGAAAATCTATTAAATTTTTTAACAACCCTCCTATTGAGTATTAATAATTCGTAGAACAACCTTATATCAATGTTATAATCCAATTTCTATTAACAAGAAGAGCGAAATAACACAACTCCATTACAAAATGTGCTCAAACTCGTCGTAACAATGTATATTTCACTTAGAATCCAATTCTACACTAGATATATTTTACCCTTACTATGACTAACTTCAGTATGAAGCGGCGTCACACATATTTCACATACCTGTGGGTATAGTTCGTCAACCAACCACTTGGCGACGCTGATTAACCTCTTTAACAAAAGAAAACTAAGGCGCAACTCTAATACTGTTCTCATTATTATTATTTTATATATATATATATATATATATAAAGTTACGACACGTAACAACAAGTAACCAGCATTTTAGATTGAAACTTAAGAAACAGCGCAAACGAAAGTTGAACTAAAAACATTGACATGCTCCAACTTGTACAGTCACGAACATTAATAAATGGAGGCTGAAGCAATTATTTCTTATGGCTCCAACCTCCATTTATTAATGTTCGTGACTGTACAGTCAACCAACTTTTCGCCAATGATGCCAACTTGAAACTTCACTAAATCCCATCTTGAGAGGTAGAAATTTCCATTTTGCTGTTGTTTTTTTTTAACTCCCGTTTGACATTTACATTTTTACAGTGCATAGGTTTTTAACAATGCACAGAAAATTGTTCAATGTTACACAGCTCTTAGTCTCATACGGATATTTTATTTTAAAAAAATAACTACTAATGAAGAAGTATGTTTTGCAGCAGCATGCAAATCAGTGTTAATTTAATTCTGAGGCAGTGTTTATGCTCGTTTAGAAATAAGACGAATCAGTTACAACAAATTAGTATGAAACGTGTCACGCCATGACTTTTCTGCGTCAATTTCCAGGAAGTGAGTTAGAAGCGAGCACGTTTTTTAATTATCATATCATTTTCTGACGTGACTAATTACTTCGTTTCTTATCAGGTTTTCTTTTTGACAGTTTTCTTTACAAGTAGTATGCGTGTCACCGTTAGGAAAATACGAAACAAAAATCAGCTGGTTAACAGTGTTATTTGCGACATGCACAGTGCATAAAGAAATAAATATTTGCTTCCATCAAATAACAGTTGTTAATTATTATTGACATGTTTCTAATACCAGAAGAGGCTTTTCGATTTTGTCGAAAATCGCGCATGAGAATTTATTTTCAACCATGTTGTCTTATTCAGTTCAGTATGTTCTACCGACTGACTTATATTTATAATATTTATCAGGATAATATTTATATATCTATGGACAATATTTTAGTTTTAAGCTGAAAATTTAAGAGCTAATGAAAATTTTAGATTACGTCTCATCAGGGCGCACCGACAAGGGTGGGTCGCCGGGTCCGAACCCAGCCCCCAAAACTTCCTAACTCAACATACATTTGTACACTTTCCCAATAAAACTATTGTGAACTTCTGCTTCTGCAGATGTTGGTAGAGCATAGGTTGAGCAAATTACAGTCTGGAATCGTTTTCTTCCACTACCATATTTTATTACAAAATTCTATTCTAATACAAAATAGATAAAATACTGTAATGTTTAGGTAAAAGTAGGTGTCACTCCAATCTGGCGGTCTTACTAAGCAAGTTACGTGAGGAGGGGTAGGACACTTAATGCTCCACTACAAGCAGAGAGATATGTAAAGTTTCCGCAAAACTCCACTGCAAGCTAGGAGGGAAGGAAAGCCAGGAGTCCCACTGCAAGCTAGAGGCTTTGGCTTTAGGTGAGGTACACCCAAGGCTTAACTGCAAGCCGAGAAAGCGGATTTGACCAGTTGAAACTGATGTTTCTCGTTGACTCTCTCTGTTATATAGGTCCTTCTGGGGAAGCGGTGGCGCTGCTGTTCCTCCGTTGTCACATGACCAGTGGTGTCGGTGTTCACTCCATAGTCTGCAGCTATAGTACTCCGTAGTAAGACGCACATGATTGATGTTTGTAAATAGAAGCACATGTCGTGTGTTTGTAAATACAACTATGCGGGATACTACACTATACTTGTTTAATAGGAGAAAACGTTTAATGTAGCATGAAAATTTAATCTTACACTTCATCCGTACTCTTATAAAAAACAATCTAGTTCTATCATTTTCCCCCTGAAAATGTAGGTGGAAGTATTTTACACTTACTTATCGTCTTTTTGGGTGCAGAATAAGCCTCTTGTTTAGACGAACGGGGACAAAAATAGAAGATTTACAGGAGAAATGAGTTGAAGTGTGGGAAACGTATTTGATTTGCGTCTCATTTAAGAACGGAATAGAAGTACATGTTGTAGAAATAAGAAATGCGTAATGCTCTTGAGACTATATGTGCTTGCCAAAAAGAGAACTATAAAGGAATATGAATGGAAGGATGCAAATAATTAGCCCAAAAATTTAACCTAATATTAACAGAAATTAAGGAAATTGTAACATTTCTTTTAAACAAGGGTGGCCCCCTTCAACTAAACATAGGCCCAGAATAATACCCGTTCAATACTACATAAATGTAGTGGCTTTCTAGTATTGAACCCCTCTTCAAAGCTTGGACCCCCTTGACAAAAATTTGTGGGTGCTTGCCTGGATCTCATTAACCGTATCGTGCAAATTGCATTAAGTAAGTTTAATTGAGTTGAGTTGATTGTGAGTTTAACGTCCCTTTCAGCAGCGAGGTTATATGAGATGGGACCTACTGATTAACGTGGAATTCGAACCACATGCGCTCTGCCGAGAATCGAACCGGGTCTCCCACGACAAAGGCGCATATGGTAACCGCTTAGTAAGTAAGTTTATGTCCCACGATTATACCGATTAGGCTAAAGGAGACGGTGATGATGAGAAATGAATGAAAGAGTGGAATGAAGAAAGTGGGAGGAAACGGGAAAACCCAGAGAGCCCCGAGACAGGGAGTTTTTCGACTACAAAGATCACTTGGCGTGAGCTGGGATCGAAACAAGGACCCTATGTACCATAGGTGAACGCTCTACCACTGAGCCACCGCAGTCCCTTGCAAGTTGTACGGTGAAGAGTTTAATAAGGGGTATATTTCAGTTTACCTAGTTCTCGTATTAGCTTTACAAATTAATTGGTTTGAACCATATTTTCAAAAACTACGCATGAATTTTATATACTCATGGATATTATTATTGATCCGTTCAATAATCTATTTATCATTATATGCATAATCTTCGCACATGTTCTCCGTTTAAACGCTAGATACGTATCTTTGATTTTTTTCAAAACATCGTTGTTAAATACAGTGTCGGATCTAGAAGTTAAAAACTGGGGAGGGGGGGACAGCCAATACCCAGACTATGATCTATATAAACTTTCAAAAATGTATAAGTAATAGCTTAAATTATTTTGTTATTGAAAAAACTGGGGAGAGGCTAGTCCCTCCCGGCCCTGGCCTCGATCCGCCACCAGTTAAATATATTACATACTGGATAATCAGAAGGAACCTTTCTTTCCTGGATGACCCACAGATGGACCACGAAATACTGAAGAGAAATTCTTCAGTTATTCTTTCACGTAAAAACAATATGAAATAGTAAACTACGGATTGTAAACTGATCGTATGGTTCGTGTAATTATGAGATGAATAACATCCACTTGTGAAAAATTAAAGAAAACCATGAACATAACACTAAAGTTTCTCACTAGTTTTGTTTCGCTTTTTTCAAGGATGTTATGAAAGTCAAGAACACGATTTCATAGTTTCTCCGTGCAGGGGCGGTACAGACTGTATTCATTATCTGTTTCTTTTCAGCATTGAACTGAGATAAATATAATTGTTCGTATTCTTCTGCTGTTTGAAACTACGATTGGTTAGCGAAGTATGACGTACATTTTCACAATTAGGTGTTGTTCGGACTATTTGCAGCAGAAAAAAAAGATTGAAAGATTAAGAATTAAAAAAAAGAAAATATTCTTTGAATTTCGTGAAGAAGCAGAACTTATTAAACACATTTAACACAAGACAAGCTGCTTGTCAGTAGTGCATAACATACAATACTTGTAGAACCAGAATTCTTGGTAGCCATCTTCCCGACTTAAAAGCAGAAAGGACATACACAGTTGAAATGACACCACAATCATTCAGTATGTTTAAATATAATATTCCTATTGTTTCATTAAACCTACTCTAATGTATTATTATTAAATGACCTGTATTATACGACGGACAGTCACAACATATCCGGAATTTTGTTGTAACTCTTTGTTATCACAATATTACTACAGATTTACTTAATCGCCTTGAAAGTAGGCACCTTCTAAACACACAGTTGCTCCAACGCTTCTGCCACTGCTGGAAACACCGACGAAAGGCCTCTTTTTGGTATCTTACGAAGTTCAGCCATCGCGTTGGTTTTGAACTCTTCTACGGTTGCGAAACGGGTACCGGTGATGTTTCCTTAAAACACTGTCAGCGTAAGCTGTTCTTAAGGTTATCGAAGCACATTTCCTCATTTTGCACATGAATTTGATGTTTTTTTTCGCTTTGCTCGAACTGCGACATTCCTCTAACTCAGCGTTTCCCAACCTTTTTCAACTTGCGGCACAGTACAAATGTAACTTGAGTTCTTGCGGCACACTCATATAGATATTATTATTATTACTACTACTATTTGTGAATATAAAACACCGTGGTAATTTTTTCTGTGATTACTGATCTCACAGAGAAGAAAGCTCGATCACTGGTTTCCCCCCGTGGTAAATTATTATGCTTATTCTTTATTCTAATTTAAAAATAGAAAACAATTACAATGAAATATAGGACTCAGGTTTATAAAAATACACTTTCTTTTTTGAAAACTGTATCCAATTCACTAAGAAGGAAGATCACTAAATAACGAACGAACAAACAAATCTCTTGTACTTTTAAAACACAAATGTAGGTAATGTGTATGCATACATTGCTTTGTCGAAAGGATTGAATGCTATTTTAAAATTTCAAGTTACGAAATAGTCTGCAACAATAAAGAAGCAATAATGGTCATAACAATGATAACAATACTTTTTTCAACATTAAAAATGTACAGAAAAGTAACACAGTATTAAATTTAAAATTGTAGATTCATAGTAATGTGAAATATAAATGTACATTTTCCCTGTCTTGCAATTTGATTGCTTTAGAATTAATAACTTTGTTTTGATTTCCTCGCGGCACACTTGCGGCCCGTTGGCGGCACACCAGTGTGCCGCGGCACACCGGTTGGGAAACGCTGCTCTAACTGATCAACCACACGCTCCTCCGTTCAGCTACGCTATGCATGCACTGCCTGCTATGATCTATTCACGCTTGTCAAATTCATAATTAGGTAACCTAAGGACTGTATTGTACAAGATTCGTTATGATTGGATCACTAATATTGAAAGTGCAACATCATCCCGGTAACTTCTGGACCGCTCCTCGTATTTTTAGTACTGTCGTAGTTTGAAATGTTTTTTCACAATAAAAGTAATAATTAAAAAATGGTGAAATACTTTGTGGATGGATACAACCCTAACAGCACAATTATATAGCAGGCATATGCCTATCATGTACCCTCAGGTACATGGAAATGTGTCCAGTATGTGCCTTATGTACCTTTGAGAGAGAAATCACATGGATGGCAAGTGATCGTTACAGTCTATGTCTGCCCCTAGGCACATGCCTGATATGTAATTGGAGAACGTGCCTAGTATGTTCTAGGTATGTTCCCCATGCCGGAAGCGTCAATGAATCACAAAATTACTCCCCCAAAATATGTACCCCGGCAGGGGCGCGAACCACAAAACTTCGCACTACTTTCCGCGTGCTCTTCCGACTTGGCCATAGAAACAATGAGGAGAACGTTGCTTGTAGAGGGATAAATTATTGAAGTTCTTTGAATTTGGCTAATCAGAGTGCCCCTTTAACCGCGTATATTCGACGATAACCGTTTGGAATTAGATAAAATCTGCTCGCCATGTAATTTTATAACAAAATGACGAGTGCCTATTTACTTTATTTTATAGTTCTTTTCCATATTCACTTTCAAATGATCGGCAACAGTTGCCATCTAATAAAGTTGATGAGCCTGTTGCTTCTAGTACGCAATCGCTTAGGAAAAGAAGCAACAAATGCATCGAATGTGGGAGTTAAATTTAGAACACCTAAATGGCGCATGCCTAGCATATCTTGTGCTGTTAGGGTATCTGAAACAGTATATACGTAAAGGACGTGTCTAAAACATGACAGATATATGTCCCAAGAGACGACATAAAAACAAATGACGGTAAGAGTGAGAAACTGAGCCAGGTATATAAATGTTATATTTGTGGTACATAGTTGCAAATATCAATTAGGTGTAACAAGTACCTAAAACTGTAGGTACCTGAAGTACATACTTAGCACATGAATATCATATGTCCCAAGTATCGGGTACCTAAAAAGTAGCTGGTACACCTAAATGCACGTGCCTAGCACATCTTGTGCTGTTAGGGAAGCGGTAGTAGGCCAACAGCCAATCAGCGTGCTTAATTTGTACGTGGTTTTGCTTATCGCGGTTTAAAAGTAAGGCGGAACAGATAATAGTAAATCAGTCAAAGTTCATCAGATTGTCTTCGTTCTTCCTCAGTACTTCATCCATAAGCTTATGACGTCATAGATGACTTGGAGATACATTGTTTGACAATGGCGAGCATGTCGACAATACAGTATTTCAGGAAGTAGTATTTTGTAAATACTAAATGACTATTAAGGGAAAATTGACTATTAAGTATTATTTGATTTCCGTGGGAGAGAGAGAGAAAGAGAGAGCCGAATAGCTCTGGTACAATACTCACCTGTAGTGCGACGGGTCCCTAGTTCGATCCCAGGCTACATCATATCAAGCCCGTAGCTAGGAAGTAGCCACGGGTGGGGGCTACATTTTTGTCAATGAATTACTCACAAAGCAAGAAGATACTTGTATGAGGAAATAACACTATACAGTCTTGTTCCAAAAAGTTTTGCCAACCCACCTTAGTTTAGAATGTAATATTCTACTAACAGTACGTCGAAGATTCTAATATTTTGACTCTAAATAAATATCTCAATTGACGAAAGAAATTTCTCATTTGTTTAATTTAGTTGCAACTGTAGGGTAAGAGTGCAGGACTCTTCCAAGAGAGGAAGTGGTTATTTTTTTAATATAAGACCGAACGTTCATTTCGATTTACTTGTTAATTAAAATATTACCAATACGTGCCGCTCAAATGTCTAACGTGTAAATCAAAACAAGAAATTGACCACTACATGACACATTTAATCCAACATTCAATAATTTAGAAAAGAATTCACCAGAAGCCGGTAGTATTGTCCTGCTCTTTTAGAGGCGAAATATTTTTTGTGGGGAACGGCCTGTACTCTGAGGACTGCTCTTGCACAATGTTTTATAAAACTGCTAACCAGTGATGGTATCAGAGATTCCTCTCGGGGGGAATTTCATGGTTACAATAGTACTGCGAAAATACTGGTATCCCTTGTTGAGCACAATCTGAGATTTGCCTCGGAGAAAGGAATTTCCCCTGGGCCGCCCCATCAAATCATCAGTGCTGCCAACTGAACTTGATGCAAGCCCTGGTAATGGTTTCCGGTTCACGTTAATAGTAGGTCCAGTCCATATAACTTTGGTATTGCATACCCTAGTTGCAAGAAAGCTTTCGGCGTTTTGGTGGGTGCTTGGCTTTTGGCTTTCTACGCCTGAACTTGAAACGCATGCTTTCATACAATCTGCCGTTTGTTGTACTTGCAAGCGATGCTTTAGACCCTTCGCAGAACGTCATAGCATTATTGGCCGTTCATTGGCTATTGACTTGAATTGACTTGTAAAACGCTTACGTCAAGCTTGAATGGAACACTGAATGCAAGGTTGTCCCCATGTAACTTCGTTACTGGAATCCAGCTTGTGGTATGCTTGCACGTTTTCCAATCAAGCTGGATGCAAGCTTGGCTGACTTGCAATTCAAGCTTACAGCAAACGGTTTGCAAGTTGTATCTGCTCCTAAGGTAAGGAGGTAAAACTCACAAACTCAAATTCAAAAACTAAATTAAGAAATAAATAATTTTTATTGCAATCAATTTTTTTTCATGCCACTTTTCGTCTATACGAAGAATAAATGTATAAAACGAAAGTGAAATTCGTATCTATTAACCAGAAACATCACTAGAGAGACATGTAATGTATAATCAATGACTATTAACTGCATTCAAATAATTAAAATTTTTATTGCGGTTTATATAGCAGTCATCTGTTTGTCACAATGTTGCCAATATCTTTCTTTCATTTTTTACAACTCCAACATGGATATCTATGACGAACTGTCTCTGTACCAGCTGTTTTCTAAAACGTATATCAAACTTCCCTCTACGGACAAAAAATAATAAAAACATTACGAGACATAAGCAAAAGTCCTCTGAGGTTATGAGAAAATGGCTGCCTCGAATGTGTACAAAATTCACAGACGTACGGGCAACAAACAAATAATATGTCCCTTTTGTTATCCATTCGTCTCATCAATTCCTTGCCCCCACGCTTACACGCCGTTTCAGGCTTTCTTACCCTATATATCACACAGAAAAGCGAGCTTAATGGCCGCCATTTGTGTACAGAAAACTGACGTAATAACACGAGCGTCACAGTAATAGCGTTACGGTTACTGATCGTCATTTTATCACCGCGCAGCATGTTGGGTACTGTACGTACGTAGCCCGAATAGAGGTCGCTACTGTCGCTCGTAAGTTTCACTTCTATGTTGGAAAACAGGCTTGCTTTAAGCTTAATTGTTTTTCGCTGATCTCTCTCTCTCTCTCTCTCTCTTTCCCTCTCCTGTACCCCCTGTTTCTTTAATGTGGTCTGTCGTTTTCTGCAAGGTTGGCAATATTTTTGATCTTTATTGTTTCGGCTGTAAGTGTCGTATTAACTTTTTCTTTACTTTTCTAAAAGCCTGAAACGGCCAATATATATTTTTATTATTATTATTTATTTGTTGTCCTTCCAATTTTCTTTGTAAGGACTCATCCGATAGATTATTGTTATTATTATTATACACTTCCGTTTAATATTTAATATAAATTTAAAACTATAACTACCCATACAAAAATAGTTGGATATTTTTATGTTACCAGCAAAACGGAGAGATTCGGAACAAAATTTCCCTGAAATATAATTTTAAATTAGAGGAGGCAGGAGTTTAATTCACTGATTTCAATCCCATAAATAGGAGTAGAGATTATTTAAAAGTTTTATAGAACAAAGTTTCCCAAATTGCAAGAAGCAGATGCGGTTAAATTCTTGGTGCTTTCGATTCCTCGATATTTCAACACATTATGACGGTTCGGATTCCATCTTAAAGGGCAGGTTCACGTACCACTTAGCCTCGATGCTGAGAAGGGACGCTAGCTCCAACCAACCAAAACCAACATCTAATTTTCAATTTGCCACATGCTTTGAAAAGCAGGGGAAGAAACTGGCCACGCTACCCCTGATATACTACCCAGTAGCATGCCTAGCTACACTGTTGTAAATGGGATAGAACCTGCTTCCGTGTACAACACTCAGAGCTAGATTTCATCGTCTGCGTATAGCTTCTAACTCTGTCATCTTTACTGGCTTCATTTCCTTAGAACCTATTTCATAACATTTCTTTTTCTTAAGGCATTCTTTCATAAAATCATGTAGTACCAAATTATACGAAATTCGACTAAGCACACTTCCTTGTTTTACTCCCGATCGATGGCGGCTGGTGAGGGAAATCACATTGGTAAAAAAATACAATTTTATCGTTACAAGCTAAATGAAAAAAAACTACAGGTTGTCCGAAACAGAGTGTTCTCTTTTAAAAAAACTATTCTCAGACTCCCCAATGTGATATTAGAATCTTTTATATACCAAAAGCAAGATAATCAAAGTTTTTTTTTTTTTTTTTTTTTTTACCTATCTTACAAAGTTTCAATATGGGCAACCTTCGTGACACGGCATATATCTAGTCGGTAGTCAATTTCTTACATACTTGAATCAATATGTCTCTTGTAATTGCAGCAAAATCTTCAGTGATCCACTCTCGCAGCTCCGTCAGATCTTGAAACAATAGAGGACAAAGACGTGGTCTTTGACAAAACCACATAGAAAGAAGTAGCATCGTGTCATGTCTGGAGACCTCGGGGGTCATCTCAACAGTGGTTCATCATCAGGACCAATGCGACCTATCGAACACTGTGGGAGGTGTTCATTTAGATACTCTCTCACTTTATTATGGAAGTAAGGTGGAGCTCCATTCTGTTGGAAAATTAAATATTGAGAGTCTTCTTCAAGTTGTGGAATCAACCACATCTGGAACATGTCAAAATATGAGTTCTTTCTTCAAAGAAAAATGAGCCATAAAACTTTGCATGTAGCAGTAAAGGAGTTCAACTGTGGTGATTCTCTGATATGTCAAATGAATCGCCGAGAGCGTTCTGAACTACAGTTTCGAACAGTATACCTGTTGACTTTGCCGTTGATATGGAAGTTTGCCTCATCACTGAAGACTACCGTGTCCCTAAAATCATCATTTTCCAGGAATCCCAACATGTCTACAGTGAAGACTGTGTATAGTTTTTGGCATCTTCAGTGAGTGTCTGCACAATTTACAGCTTGTAAGCCTTGAATTTCAAACGCTTACGAAGAACATCATAGATTGTTTAGCGGGGCAATGCTAACTAACGGCCCGCTTTCAAAACTGACTTCTTGGGGCTGCGTGGGAAGGATCTGTCCACTGTCCACTGTCTCCTTTGAAGACGAAGGAGGGTCAATGCTTTTGTCCTTCCATAGGCAAGTAGTCTCCTGGAATTATTTATGCCAACGCTTAATGGAGTTCTTGTCAGGTGGATCGACCCCAAACTGTGGCCCAAAGTTGCGTTGAACTGTGATAACTAGAGACCGGATGTTTAGGCACTAAAAACCTAGAAAATAGGCAGGCAAATAGGCACTAAAAATTTAAAAAATAGGCAGTAAAATAGGCACTAAAATGTAGCTTGAAATGATGAAGATAAATACTCAATACCATTAAAAAAAGATTCAAGTCTTAAATAATGCTCAAAGAATATAGAAACATACTTCTTTGTCAATATCTTCTTTTATTGTATATATAAAAACGAAGCTTGTTATGTATTCCATATATACTGGGTGAACCTGGAAGATGTGCACATACTTCGGGAGGTGATTCGTGACATCAAAAGAATACAAAAAGTCCTGTTGCATGTTGTAGAATTCTGCGTCGTATACGAGTGACAGGGGGGGGGGGCAACTTGGAATTGAAAATCGAATCCTGACAATTGGAGTGATACATAAAAGTGTGCACATACTTTGGGAGGTGATTCGTGACATTCAAGAGGACTTTTTGTCTTCTTTTCATGTCACGAATCAACTCCCAAAGTATGTGCACATCTATCTGTTCCGTTCCAATTGTCAGGATTCGATTTTGGATTCCAAGTTGGCACCCCTGTCACTCGTACACGATGCGGAATTCCATATGCAACAGGACTTTTTGCGTCTTCTTTTCATGTCACGAATCACCTCCCAAAGTACTTGCACATCTATCTGTTCCATTCCAATTGTCAATATTCGATTTTCGATTCCAAGTTGGCATCATTATCACTCGCACACGACACGAAACTCGACAAACTACAAGAGAACTTTTTGTCTTCTTTTGATATCATTAATCACCTTGGAAGTATGTGCACATCTTTGAAGTTCACCCTGTGTATATATTGTAACGTACCACCTGTTTGTAAACACAATCCTAATATACGTATACATGTATGTATTATTTATATTATATAAATTATATATTTTCCCAATGAAGGCTTATTTTGAAGAAAATGCATAAAATAGGCAACATTAGGCACTAAAGCAATTATTTAGGCAGTAAAGGTCGAAATAGGCAAAATAGGCAAAATAAAATTGGCTTAAATCGAAACTATAACCCCCTATATAAACTTTAAAACGTTATTTTTGATCATGTATTTAATATTAAAGAACAGGCATTTTGCCTAACATCCGGTCTCTAGTGATAACGGACTTTGTCTTTGGATATTCCACAGCACACAAATGCCTTCAGTTGTTGAGTGGACGTCATATTGAAAAAAGAATGGTGTTGGGAATGGCAGGTCTCTCAATTAAAACTTGGAGTATCTAATAGCAATCCTTGTCATTAACACCTTAAGTTTGAAAGCTGCTGTTAAATAAAGAAGATAGAGCATAATTTACAATAACCCTGTGCAAAATGACGGCGGGTCAAAGTGTAAAGACAAACTTATTTGAAAAGTATTGACCACCTTGAATCCAAGATGGCCGCTTAAAAGTATGTCATTCATAATAGTATAAATCTAAATTTATTTTTCTCTATTATGTATTTAGAAACAATAGGAAGACTAAAGAACAATTGAATTTCGATTTATTTCAATTATTATTTCATTCCGTAACAACACATGTATGTTTTGTTCCTAATGCACGTTCGTCACGGTTCTCTCGATATAATTTACGTCGTGAATATAACGAATATGCGATGAACACACAACTCTGACTTCTTATTCATACTGCTAAACGAGGGCCGCGGTGGCTCAGTGATAGAGTGTTCACCTCTGATGCTTGGGATGCCGGATTCTATCCTAGCCCCCGCCAAGTGAACTTTATGGTGGACAGACACTGTCTGCGTGGGTTTCCTCGCGATTCTCCCGTTTCCTCCCACTTTTTTCATTCCACCATTTCATTCATTACTCATCATCCCATCTCCTTTAGCCTAACCAGCATAACTGTGGATTTAAAACTCAAAGATTTCGTTTCATTTTTTCATACTACTAAATGAAATGAAAGTTGAATATCTTCGGGTAGTTTTCTAATTTTGTCATACGTAGTTCATACATAAAGGACATGCTACACCAATCAGGTTGGGGGCTCTATTGTAACGTATTCGTGATGGTTACGTTTATATGTCGTTCATTGGATTGATCATAATATTTCAAGCAATACCAAATATACAAAAGAAAAAACGTTCATTTACAAGATTGACTATCAGTACTAAAACACGTGTATATCATTTCAGTACATCGAGCTGCGTCAAACATTGTTGCTTTGATCACAATATTCCAAGAAATAGCATATTTATGTGCAAACTCATTTTCCACGCTTTCAGCCCTATTGGATTACAGATGATATGTCTTTGATATTTTGTGGATATTTACTATTGACCATAAACGTAAATACTACATTTCGCTTCTTCAACTCCAGTGATTTGAGCTGGACATGCGTTCGATACATAGTGCGACATTTTGATCTCAAGATGACGTGTTTTTGAACACTTCGTATCTTTTCGTCACCTACTGATCAACATTCATGCCAAATTTGGTATTCCTAACTTCAACAGTTTGGAATGCCTATCCTTTCGACATAGATTTTAAGCAGCCATCTTGCATTTAAGGTGGCCGTTGACTTTACAATTAAGCTTTTGTTTACATTTTGATCCGAAGCCATTTTGCACAGGGTTGTCGTAGAGAGTCGAGACTTTCTCCATCTTCTTTCATTTAACAACAGCTTTCAAACGATGTGCTATTTAGCCCTTCTTGCCATTTGAAATTTTTGAGTTGGACCCCCGGAACACTATGGGGGACCTGGAACAAGACGTTTTAACTTAAATCGTTGTACTTTGAAAATAATGCCACACATTCTTCCCTGTTTTCACATTTGTCTCACCGTTTTCGATTTATAGGGGTGCCCTTGGACTTTTCAATTTTGTTTTTTTACATTTTAACCCGCCGCCATTTTGCACAGGGTTGTCGTAGAAGGTCGAGACTTGCTCCATTTTCTTTCATTTCAAAACAGCTTTCAAACGATGTGCTACTTAAGCCCCCTTGTTATTTGAAAGTTTTGAGTTGGACTCCGTCTGGGACTCTGCGGGGGATCTTGGACCAAACATTTTTACCCCAAAAAGTGTCCCCTTGAAAATGATGGGATACGTGTTCACAGAGATTTCCATTTAACGAACCGTGTCCGAACAAATGACTTGGTTCAAACTATTCTGCAGCTAATAGCTTTTATAATACAAAATATGTTGTAACTCACGATATTCTACCCGGTGGCACGTATAACTTTTGGATTCATCTAGTTATAACATATCAAATGCAAGCACAATTATCTCATTCGGATCTCAGCGGAGACACTTCGTGACCCTCCCTTATAAGTGAAACAGCCTGACGATGTTCGGCGTATTTTCTGTGGTGACGTATGTCAGTAAGTGAGAGCACCAGTTACTGTTGTGGAAACCGTAAGCACCGCTCCCACTTACCGCCACAGGAAATAAGGATGTTTCACCAAGTATTACGATTGACACCATCGTTTTCTCATGTGTTCCCAACAGAAAGCATATTATCCTCGTTTTCTCCTTAAATCTGGGCTTCCTTTTTCTCAGTGTGAAGGACGTCTTGGTAAAAATCGGGGGTATCATAAAAGGGAGATTTTTCAATATCTCGCACCGTTTGCAAGATTTGAGAATACTTGCGGTTGGAGTTTCTAATTCATGTATGGTCAGTGTTTTCTTTCTTCTTGCATACAGTATGTAATAAGCAAATACATAACTCACACAATTAATTATGTCAGTGATATATGGTGTTCATTTTGCAATAAAGATTCATCTTAGCCTGAAGAAATGGTTATCCTTCATTTTTGTTATCATTTGGCCATGAAACAAATACTGGAGAGATATATTAACCCCGTATACAAATGTGTGATGTTGGGATGTATAACTCGTAGGATACAATGCTTTTCTTTCTTTTTTTTTTGAAATTTCAATACTTCCAGTGTATCCCTAAAAAGATGTAATAAACAAATAACGGCCATTTTTTAATATTTAATTAGAACTGAACAATCTACACAAAATTCACAATCGATCAGTGAAAACGGCATCTTGCTAGAGCTTGTGCGTTCCGAGATATCATTGTCGAAAGGATTGGCCATAAACATATAAACTTAACATATATATAGATACCGTACTTATCAAGGTACAGCGGTGGACACTTCTAAATGGTACAGCCATATGGAGATTTACGGCTAAGGTGTACCATTTAGAAGTGTCCACCGCTGTACAAGGGGGCGCGGTGGCTCAGTGGTAGAGCGTTCACCTCTGGTGCATGGGGTCCCGAGTTCGATCCCAGCCCCCGCCAAGTGAACTTTGTGGTGGACAAACACAGTGCTCGTGGGTTTTCTCGGGGTTCTCCCGTTTCCTCCCACTTTCTTCATTCCATCATTTCACTCATCTCTCATCATCACCGTCTCCTTTAGCCTAACCGGCATATTCGTGGGACGTAAAACTTAAAGATTTTCATTTTTCATCTTACAATGCCACCCTACTGTTCGGTTATATAAGTCAATTTTCCAGCGGATTTATCAGTTAGCAAGATCTGCAGAGGCGCTTTCAATAGACTGTATACAGTATTTCGTGATGGTAGCAATCCTGACAATGGTTTTCCATATTTATTCTCCTGGGTTAGAGAACGCTGTGTTATCTGCTCACAGATAATTGGTTTATATTCACTTATATTGAGAAAGAAACAAAGAAGAAGTGCAAATGCCCTTAGTAGTTCAAATGTTAGCCACAAATCATGACCTTTAGTCTCTTAGCGTTAAAAAGAAGATAAGAGATAAATTAAATATGCGATTTGTACTAATGAGTCTTTCACATAAACAGGAAAATTTTTAAAAAGTGAAAGAGATTTATTTATTTATTTTAAAGTGAAAGAATTTATTTGCAATTAAATATTTTCTTAAAAAATTATTTCACAAAGATATTTTTACACAACAAATCTCTGAATATCAAAGCAAGAAACCTTTAAAATACGGATTACATTAATATTGAATATCTTCGCTTTTACAGCTGCGAATTTATTTATTTATTTAAATAAGAACAATACAAATAGGTTAGAACTCTACTGTCCAATTACAGTATTCTAGGTTAAAGTAATAATATTGATGAGAATTATATAAGTAATACAACAAGGTAACACTATATTGTTAAGACTATTCAGGTACGTTATTAATATATAAGATATACGCAAGATACTGATCATAATATACTGTATCTAAAATTATTTGTCAAGATGTACTTTTAATTTACGCATCTACACTACAAAACAAATTCTGAAACTACACATAGACATTCTTAGGAAATTGTACACTTTACACTCACTCTTTGAATACCTCCAGATGATACATATTCACCCGTTGTAGATACTGCGTTGTCCAAGTATGTGTCAGATGTATGTACAAAATGTGTAAAATGTATGTCATCACCTTGTTTTCGAACTGTTTAAAGAGGAGAACTATTTTAAATATGTTATAGTAGATACTATTTTCGGAGCATGAACGCTTTTGGACATACAAAGCACGTTTTATAAACACACACTTGATACATTTCCTCCTCAACATCTGTACTAAAAGTGCTTAAATGGTGTTTTATTTTTTGACAGTGAGAGGAGACAATTGTCCCCTGTCTTCCCCAAATGAAAACCCCACAAACCCCTGCAATAACCTACAAACCGAATAATCAACGCACGAACAATCGATAATTTGCTGTATGAAACAAAACTGAAGCAAATTTCTTACAAACAGTGGCGGCTCTAGAAGGTAAAAACTAAGGGGGCCAGCCAGAACCCAGACTATGATACGTATATCATGAGCTTAGTGTAAACTTTCG
This sequence comes from Thermobia domestica, assembly GCF_964235325.1. Classification (NCBI taxonomy): domain Eukaryota; kingdom Metazoa; phylum Arthropoda; class Insecta; order Zygentoma; family Lepismatidae; genus Thermobia; species Thermobia domestica. Next base: position 25,829,091 of record NC_137464.1, read on the forward strand.
AAAATATATAAATAATAACTTAAATTGTTTTTTCACTCAAAAAAACAAGAGACCTTTGGCCTCCCGAACCCTGGTCTAGATCCAGCAGTGCTTCCTATCACAAATCTACTGGAGTCACCAAAAAGAATGAAATGTGCTTAAATGACTGCACTAAGTACATAATTAGCCCTTGTTTTATACAACTACGTAACTGATTTCAAGAGAGAAGGGGGGATCTGAAAATGAGAATCTTCTTTGTTAACTGTCGGATTTTTTTGGGTGGCTGACTAGACTTTTAGTGGATACACGATAGGCTTTTTCTTAAAATGACATAGCATATGTTGTTCTTCCATAAATTTAAGGCAAGTATACCCTAGACTATAAAAATACAAGAAAATCAAAAAGGTTCTTGCGTTCTAGAGCAGTAATAAGCAAGGAGCAATACAGAAGGTGGTATTACCTTCCTTTGGGTTTCGAAATAATCTACATCGGCATCCAAAACCTTTTGCCAACGTTCCTGCAGTTACACAATATCCTAGTGAAAAAATTTGGCGGTCGTGTGCGTTCTGAAGATCTTCCTTATTTGCGTAGAATCTCCCACGGAGGCGGTTGTCGAGGGAATGAAACAGGTAATAATCTGTTGGTGCAAGATCTGGTGAATTTAGTGCACGGTACAGTGTCTCCCACCAAGATGCTGGAGAGTTTCCCGTGTCCTCTTTGCCACATGTGGTTTAGCATTGTCGTACAAGAACAGCACAACCTTACCATTCCCCAATGCCGACTCCTTCTGCCGCAATGCACGGTGCACCGTTTGCAACTGCTGAGAGTACAGGCCAGCAGTGATGGTTTAACCTGGTAGATGGAGCTCGTAATGCATCATTTGGCGACAGTTTCACCGTACAGAGAGCATAATCTTTCATGGGTGCAGAGGTGGTTTTGACTGTGAAGAACAAGATTACGTGGCAACAATCAATATCTGGTACGCTTGAGAGTGTCATAGAGGAGCTAGAGGTGAGCAAGCGATTAAAGATGTGTGTGGTCAGGTGCTGAGTGAGCAAGGACAAGCCGGCTTCACTCGTTGTTCCTTCATGGCTGCCGACTATGTTGGGGGGTACCCACTTGCTTAACTTAACTTGTATGACTTTCATATGCCACGCAGGTACAGTCTAATAGTTTCAGCGGAAACATGCAAGCTTTCTGCAAGTTTATCACGCGTTAGACCATGTCCTCCTCAACAGGGTCTCATCCTCTAACATATGTGGTCGTCCACTGCAAGGTTCATCTGAAAGGCTTACGTCTCCCGAGAGGAAATTTCTGGTGGTGCGTTCGTTCACGGCATGCCGGCATATGCGGAGCCTTGATGAGACAGCTGACTAGCCTACTTTAAAGTCATACAACAAACACACGCAAACAAGCTGCTTCGATACCTCCGTTTCTATTTGACACTAGATGAGCTATGATCGCTGTACGTGCGCAACATGTCTGCATTAATGAAGATCGATGGTCAGACTAACTTCAATCGCTTGGCAAACACGTGAGTCATTTCATTTCCTCTGTGTGAGCGCATGATGAATGGGATGTGAAAAACGGCAAGAACATTTTTTGGTTACCTTGTATTAGGTGGATACACACTGTGCACATCTATATACGACATATTACATTCGTGAGTGTATAATGTAACGTCCTGGGCGAGATAACACCATCTAAAATGTAACGGATATTGGGAACCACCATTTTGAAATGTAATGATTAATTACGTTACATCCCAGCCCACAGTCCGTGTAAATTTTAAAAAAAAAAAAAATGTCAAAATGATCCAATCACATTAAATCAGGCACGACAAATTATATCACTATTACCTTTATTCTACAAAACTTCATTAATTATACTTTTCTTTTTCATAGCAACGTTTAAAACAAGTAACTATCTGCTGTTATGATAACTATAAATGCAGATTACACCTATAAAACCAACTTATACTTTACCTATTGAGATTAAATCTTATTTCTTTCTATTTAGAATCAACAACATATATACAGGGGGCGCGGTGGCTCAGTGGTAGAGCGTTCACCTCCGGTGCTTGGGGTCCCTGGTTCGATCCCAGCTCGCGCCGTGTGGACTTTGTGGTGGACAAACACCGTGCTCGTGGGTTTTCTCGGGGTTCTCCTGTTTCCTCCCACTTTCTTCATTCCACTATTTTTCACTCATCTCTCATCATCACAGTTTCCTTTAGCCTAACCGGCATAACCGTGGGACGTAAAACTTAAAGATTTCATTTCATTTTTCAAGAACATATATATTCTTTTTTCATCTTCTACACGGCAGATTGTGTACTTTTATGCACCGTTGACCAAAATCAAGATATAAAAATAGAACAAATTACAAAACAGATATTCAATATCGTTGTAGGTAGCTCTGATAATATAGACGAACATTGGATTATGAAGCCTCGAATATCGTAACTCTACTGTTCTACAGTCATTTTAGACTCGTGTTTCGTAGAATTTATTAGGACAGAGAAAAATTAAGTGGAAGGGGCGTTGTGGGCTCGGTCGTTTAGCTACGGCCAGTTTCCAACTGAAAATTCCCTAAGATAATTATGGACTTCGGGGCCAGTGGCGGAAGCACGAAGAGTGCTGACTAGTGTAACACCGTCCAAAGAAGCCTTAATGCTATATTGTGTTCCAAAGGGTAGGTTTTTTCATGGTAAAACAAGAAGGGTGGAAGATGTAGAACAAAACAATTCCGCTATTCCCATTCCCCATCCCCTCCAACATCCTTCCTCTGGAAGACAAGCAAAATGAAGATAGCGACTTAAGACAAGAGATAATGGACTTTGTTGGGGGGAGGGGGAATGGAAAATAAAAACACTACAGGGATTTCAATCCCCTTTCTTTATCCTGTGAAGCAATGTGAACAGAGAGGAGCTACAGCCATTGATATGCCTTAGCTATGATAATTTCTACCTCAACTTCGTTAGCGTATCTCTGTCTATAGGGAGAAACAATGCTTAACACCCCTTTCTTGTATTGTTTTTCTCCCCTATTGTTGTGAGTTTCATTTGTTGCGGTTGGATTCGTGAAGTGATAATATTTACTAAACATTCCCTTGTGGGGGTGGGGCAGAAATATTTGAAGATGGGAGGACGTTAGCTAGGTGCTTTGTATTGTATTGGCCATCGTTGTCTTGCAATGAAAAGACTGTGGATCAACGTATCATTCATCTTCGCGCGTTTAATTAAAAAAAAAGAAGAAAAAAACAAATCTGGTTTCAGATATATACTTTCGAGTGTGCCAACTTTTTAGCTATTCTCAGATAAAGCCAGTTAACCTCTTGAGCCATATTTCAAGTAAATTTTATTGCTTTTAGCAGGGGCGGACTGGCAACCATAGGGCCCACCCTGCTAAACGGAAGTGAGGGCCCACTCTATAAAAATGAAAAAATGTACTTGACATTCTTCATATGTATTACATATAAAAGTCCATCTTCGAACCCATAAATAGTATCCCATATATTCATACAAAAGCAAAACATTAATTACAAAAAATCTGAAGTAGAAACATTTTAATAGTAACTCATACAGTGTGTAATTGGCATTATCATTTTTTATTGTAAACACACACAATACCGGAATTGGTGATTTAAGTTATTTATACAGTGCTATTGTTTTTTATGTAATTAATTTAAACCATTTATTTAAACAAAACGAGTGTCATGTTTTAGAAAACCCAAAATATATACATGTGCAATAAGTAAAAACTAATCTCAAGTCAACTTTAAAACACTGACTAATTAAAGCACTGACAGAAATAATGTAAATTTCTTTTCTCATAAATCAGTTCTGATATCAAATCGATTGAAATTTTCTACTGAATTGCATACTGTAACCTAATATAATATTAATATGAATGGCAGAAATGTATCCTAATATTAATATCTTCATTATGCCCCAGTTACACTCACAATTTCAAATATCTACCTAATTCTTTGGAGCTAGATACAAGATCGTCAATCACTTTGTCGTAATCAAACATATATGACTTTTCTATGTATAAAAGAATAAAGTCTTCCAACAAATCTTGTCCAAGAGATGAACGCAACCGATTTTTGATCACTTTCATAATCGAGAAAATTCTTTCACATGATACTTGAGTACACGATAGAGTTAGAAATACTTATACGCTTTATACAACGATGGATATAATGGACCATAAAGATTTAATTCTTGAAGTAGGTGCAGTGCACAAACTAGACACACTTTACACTGTCTTCCAGGTTTGCATTTCCATTCATCTTCCTCCTCACTCTCAGTTTCATTATCTTCCTCTTCTTCATTTTCCTCTTTTTCACTACTATGAGCGTATTGCTCGCTGCCATGCTCATTTCTTAAAATGTCCTGCTTTTTACATATTGGTGGATTATAGTCCCTATAATGACGAGCAAATTGGAGCAGTTCCTCTGTCTTCTACGACAAACGACAAGTAACTGGTGTTCCAATAATTGAATTGCTGCTATCGGATTTGCTCTTCGATGTAATATACAAATAAAACACGAGCCGAGGGCAGCAACTTCATGTTTGAGGTTTGTATAAAACAATAGTTCATAGTGGCGACTAATTTCTTTTCGCTTTACCCAAGGTGACCAGACGTCCCGTTTTAGCCGGGACAGTCCCTTTTTTCCAACCGTTGTCCCGTTTTTTCTGATTCTCGAACGGGACGCCTAAATGTCCCGTTTTTAAGTAAAAATGACTTAGGTGTCCCGTAGCATAATTATTATTCAAAATATAAATCGTCAATGCAAATTCTCTCTTCCGTATACCAACACTCGTTGCCAAGGTTCAGCCGTGAACTTCTGAATATTCAAATGGGAATTGAGTGTTCGTGGTTCAAGTGAGAATTGAGTGGGAATTCTCAGTGTTCAACTAATTAAAAGAATTGTTGGGTAGAACTTGCAATCGGGAACCATTATTTGTTGTATGGTGCACGCAAAGTTAGAAAGGTGTGTTATCACTCTTTTTTGTGCATTTTGTAAATTGAGAACACTGCTGAGTCCTAAAATGCAATCTGGAAGCCAGATATCCCCCCCCCCCCGTAGCCGATTCGTATGCGTCCCGTTTTCCCAAGTGAAAATTCTGGTCACCTTGGCTTTACCGCACTGGAAAAAAAAAAAAAAAAAAAAACGAAGCCTGATCCGGTTTCTTTCTTCGGAGCTCGGTCTGAGGACAATGCAGTTCAAAAGCGTTCCGGCTCCACCTCCACTTTCCACAATAGCAATATCTACGAAACTATTGTTTCTTTAAAACATCGCCACTCGCCGGCTTGTAAAAGGACCGGAGTAGGCAATGGTATCCAAATCCAATAACAGCCTGAAATCTGCCGTGTTTCTTATATTTAAAAAAAGTAGTAGTTAACGTGCTCGTTTTTAACAGCTGAGCTGCTGTATCACAAACCCCGCAATGTTTTAGGGCCTGATTGTCTCATAGACGGAACCTTTTCAAGTCGAAAAACGTGAAGAAGAATAAGGTCTGTTCATGAAAGTTTAACTTTACGTCTTTATTATGCAAAACACAAGTTTGCGGGAGTTATCCTGCCATATTTTTGATGCTAGTAGGTTTAATTGAGCACATCTTTTTAAAATTGGTGGAGGGGGCCCACCTGTTTGGGGGGCCCACCCTGCATTTGCAGGGTAGCAGGGTGGGCCAGTCCACCCCTGGCTTTTAGCTTCCATAGTCCTTCATATTTTGAACTCACTATGACACAGTTGCAGAGTGCTCATCTCTACTGTGGAAATTCATTGTCCAATCCCAGGCAATGTGAATTTTTGGTGGACAACGTATCCGTGGGTTTTCTCGGGTTTCTCCCTTTTCTTCTTAACATTATCATTTAACCTCAATCCGAAGCCTTTACGAACGTCGATTTGCTTCAGTTTTCTCATTCGTTTGAACCCACTCAGTGGTAGAAAGTTCACCTCTGGTGCATGGGTTCCTTGGTTCGATCCCAGCTCGCGCCAAGTAAGCTTTGTGGTGAACAAACACCGTGTGTGTGGGTTTTCTCTGGGTTCTACCGTTTCCTCTCACTTTCTTCATTCCACTATTTCATACATTTCTCGTCATCACCGTATCCTTTAGCCTAACCGGCATAATCGTGGGACGTAAAACGTAAAGATCCGATTTCATTTTCGTTTGAACCCAGTGTTTGTAGGTTTTTCGTAAGAAATTTTCCCTAATCTAACTCAAAATTTTCCCTTTTTCTGTCAAAGTTTCTCTACTTTCTCCTTTTCCTATGACAGAAGTCATGTGATAAGATAAATTTAGCTGTATTAAAGGAAGTATTAACATTTGCTTTATTCATTTCTTTTTTGCTTCTATTTTCTAAACCTTTTTGCTTCACTTTTTAAAAGAAAAACACACACATACACGCGCAATACACCAGCCAACAATCGGTGCAAATTATGCTACTTTGATCACACACACACGGAATACACCAGCCAACAATCGGTGCAAATTATGCTACTTTGATCACACACACACGGAATACACCAGCCAACAATCGGTGCAAATCATGCTACTTTGAACACATACACACCCACACACAAACTATTCCTTTTATATTGGTTTATTTCTGAAAAACAAGGAAAAACTTAAGCATTTATATTGGTTAATCAGTCTGCGTGAGAATTTTTCTAGATTTTCACGTTTTATCGATTTTTTTTTCTCTTTTTGCTAAATTTACCTACGAAATGTTTCCTCAACCTAAAAACACTGTTTGAACTTCCCGCCCGGAGATCTAAATGCTTACAGTGACAGATGCTGACAGTGGCTGATCTAGAAGCTAAACTCTGGGTGAGCCAGCCAGAATCCAGACTATAATAGGTATATCATGAGTTTACGCAAATAATTTTAACTTGAAATCCGCTTACATACTGTGCCTCCGCGTGACGTAGTCGCTAACGCTCTTGTCTTCGGTATGAGCGGTCCCGGGTTCGATTCCCAGTGGAGGCATTCGGCCCAAAAAGTTTATAAAACGCTTTTTCAGGCCAGTCTGAATGAGGGTTTCCTGGGTTTTCCCCATTGATATCAGGCCGGGATGGTACCTAACTTATAGGTCCCAGGCCGCTTCCTTCCTTCCCCCATCCTTTCTTCCTTCCCTTTCTCCGGATTGTGTGCTCGCCGAGGGACGTCATCCTTCAAAACGTAACGGGTTAAATGGCCTTAGATGCCGAAAGCCTAGATATCTCAATCCTAAATCGTAAAATCCGTTTGCGTACTTCATTATCAGGAGCTAAGAATATCTCATGTTTCAAAAATTTTCATAAATAATAAAAAGCAACCCTTTCTATAAACTTTCGAAGATATATAAAAAATACTTTAATTAGTTTTGTCGTTCCTTTTAAATAAGGAGGTCAGCATTCAGTGGTGGATCTAGTGCCTAGGTCCCTCACTAGGTTCGCCACTGGATGCTGACCTTCTTGTTAAAGCTCAATCAATCAATCAAACAAAAAATTTTGCATAATCATTTACTTTCGTTAATAATTTGTCTCCTTTATCTTTAGCCTAAAAACCATAACTTTGGAATATTGAAATATATATATATATATATATATATATATATATATATATATATATATATATATATATATATATATATATATATATATATATATATATATACAGAGTGGCCCAAAAGTAGGTATACAGTCCGATCATTTACTTATTATTATCCATACAGGTATTGACTTAGCTTCTTCCTTATATATTCTTAATTTATTTTCACTTATACCTTAAGCTCCGAACAAACCAAACCATATAAATTCATTATCTTAATAAATGAAAATGTTGGTCTGTACACCTACTTTTAGGTTACTATATATACGTATAATAATTATTATTATAAGAATGAATAGGGTGACTGAGATCTAATTTGACTCAATGTGTGAGAAGGCTAAACTAGTGAACTCTTCTCTCACCAGATCAAATTGAAGACTGCTTTGTAGTAATCTAATGTCCCGCAAACCTACACATGAAAAACTGGATGAATTTTTTGATTATTTACTTGAGACCTATATTCTCGCAAACAGCGACTTCCCACCCATAATGTGGGCCTACTTTAATAGTAGTTCTGAACGTACTACTAACTGTTGCGAACCATTCCACTCTAAACTGAACACTCAATTTTACTCTCCCCATCCAAATATTTCCACCTGATAGAAACATTGAAAGGTATTCAGACTGAAACTTATGTTAAAATGAGAAGCGAGAAGAAGACCACTCCCCCCCAAAAATACGGGACAAACAGAACTATATAGAACAAATGATTAAACTAACAGAGTCTATCATTACCCGTTATGAATATCTTCGGAAAATCTGCTACAAATTTCTCCCATGTACATAATTCTATTACTTATGCTTGACAGTTGCAACTTAACACGTAAATTATGAGAGTAACAATAAAAAAATAATAAAAATGTGTAATGCATGTGAACTAGTGTTTCTTAATAGGTGGTCCGCGGCATCTTTGGTAGTAATTGTGTTTCCTGACTGTGTTTAGTGAATGACTGAGCTCAGTGATTGAAAATATTTTAGTGGTGTGCTTAGTGATGCAAATGAAGTTGACATACTTTACTCCAGTATCTTCCAAGTAGCGGAAATGGTGAGTCAAAAGTAATTTTCTTCTTTTTCTGTAGTTTGTTCACTGTATAAAATTTCTCAAATTTATATTGCAACTTGCATCTGCCAAGTGAGTTATTCAAAAGTTGAAAGTTGGAATTATTTAGGATAGTTTGCTTAACTACGACTTCACTAGCAGCCAAGATGTGGTTGGCACATGGGAATCAATACGATATGCGAAATCGGAATCGCACGGTATGGGAATCCATTCGTACGCTAACGGTAAATACGCACTCACCAGATGGGAATCAACTCGTACGCTAGGGGTAAATCCACTGTCAGCTAATGGGAATCAACTCGTCCGTTTCGGAATCAATTCGGTACCAGCCTCCAGGACGGACTTCTGGGGAAGGGGAAAGCGGTGGGTTGTAAAGAGCTCCAATTGTGAGATGGGTTTAATTTATATATAAAATAATAAAGTTTCCTCTTCAGGGTAGGGATGGACACGAGCGAGTTCGAGCGAGTTTTCATTGAAACTCGACTCGACTCGACTCGAAACAGACATCTTTAAGCTCGGCTCGAAAAATTTCTTCCAACTCGACTCGAATTTGACTCGAGTTTCGAGTCGAGGGGGCGCGGTAGCTCAGTGGTAGAGCGTTCACCTCCGGTGCTTGGGGTCCCTAGTTCGATCCCAGCTCGCGCCGTGTGGACTTTGTGGTGGACAAACACCGTGCTCGTGGGCTTTCTCGGGGTTCTCCCGTTTCCTCCCACTTTCTTCATTCCACCCATTTCACTAATCTCTCATCATCACCGTCTCCTTTAGCCTAACAGGCATAACTGTGGGACGTAAAACTTAAAGATTTCATTTCATTTTTTCGAGTTTCGAGTCGAGTCGAGCTAAAATGAGCCAAATCGAGCCAAATGCTGTATGTAGTTTCAAGTACTTTCTTCAAGTATCCTACATGCACAATTATACTTACTACTACTACAAATTATTATTATTATTATTATTATTATTATTATTATTATTATTATTATTATTATTATTATTATTATTATTATTATTATTATTGCATAGTTCGCATAATCCATACGGATGCTCCCAACTTCCCGCTACAACTTCGAAATAAGCATGAAATTTACTTTTTTGTGCTCGCCACTTGCGTTTTTTACTTTGCAAATTTCTTCTTACTGGACGTTTGTGGTATTTCGTCAGTCAAGTTTCTGAGTTAAAGCATCTGAAGGGTGAAAAACAAATCCCTCATTTGCTATATTTATCCCAAGACAGTCGACAAACTTGACAAGCTCGAAGGTTAAAGGTTGAAGTTTGCTCCAAATAACACACACCTGTAAAATAGTGTCTGATTTCCCGATAAGTAATCTTCATTGTTCAAAAACGCAGGAATCCATCGTAATCCAGTACCAAAAACACATTTCTTTAGGTGCAACAAGCTTTGATTAGAATGACGCCTGTGTGGCTTGAAAACGAGACATAACTACAGAAAACGCAAACAACCGATTCACAAAACGACATACTGTAGCATGCTACACGGGCAGATTGACTCACACGGATTGCATAAACTACTGGGGACACATTCACTCCAGCGGTATTTTTACTGAAGCCAAGAACTTCAAGTGAAAGATGTAATGATTTTCCCCCCTTTTTACATTCTATAAAAGAATTCAAGTAGTACCGGTATTTGTGCAAGACTCTTGCCCAAGAGTCTTGGTCTTGCAGGTATGGCCTTGATCCTGGTCTTGCATCCCTTGGTCTTGGTCTTGGTCTTGCATCCCTTGGTCTTGGTCTTGGTCTAGCATGCAAGACTCTTACAAAACCTGCAAGACCAAGGCTTTTGCGCTCATCACTACTTGAAAATATTAGACGCGTGTGCCGTCATCTCGAAAATCGTCCATTGGAAAGAAAGAAAAAAATTTCTCCATCTATGATCATCCAATAAATATTGGAAGTGTGCTTATTTTACGATTACGTACCCCCAAAAATATCTTCGCGTACTTCCGGTTGAATAGCACTGCCCTGGACTACAGCTTTCTCTCTCTTTCTCGCTATATATATATATATATATATATATATATATATATATATATATATATATATATATATATATATACATATATATATATATATATATATATATATATATATATATATATCAATAGATTCCCAAAAATAATAGAATATTCAATAATTTCGTATTTGAACATAGAAAATGCTGATAACCCAATACTGTGGTCAATTCCAAATTGGATTTAGTGAAACTATGCTAGACTTCCGAAGTGCGTGAATTCAATACTCAAGCTTAAAGTAATAGTACATCCATAGCTACTGGTTGCAATACATTAATAAGATCAAAGATAGAATCTGTTTCTCGAACGCTAAATTCGTATCAAAAAGCCATTACTCGCTATCCCTATTTTTGTTCTATGGCTGTAAGTGTTGAAACAGGAAATGGCTAATTTGAATCACGTCCGGTTTGAATAAAGGGTTAATGAAGAAGATGGAGCCTGTTCTCTTCCGGATAATGATATCTCTTACCTTTTTTCTCTATGGAAATAAGTACTGAAACCGGAAGTAACAGGAAATTTGAACCACTTCCGGTTTGGGTAGAGTGTTCAGGATAGTCGTGGGGCTTTGCCTTGAAATGCTGAATCTTTTGCAAAAGAGAAAAAGAGCTTCTTGCTATCTGTTACTGTTCTCGTTCTATTGTTATAAACTTCGAAACCGGAAATGACTAACTTGAACCACTTCCGGTTTGAATAGAAAGTTAATGGAGTAGATGAGACCTATTCTTAGAACGCTGAATCGGTTACGAAACACCCATCTTGATAGTATTTACAATATTTTGCTCTATGCAAATCAGAATTGAAATCGGAAGTAGTTGTAAATTTGAACCACTTACGATTTTGGTCGAGTGTTTTTGGCGCTCATGGTATTTCTTTTGAGACGCTGAATTGTTTACAAAAAATCACTTCTCGCTAATTGTTAAAGCTTTCTATGGCGATAAACGTTCAAACCGGAAATGACTAATACGAACCACTTCCCTTTTGAATAGAAAGTTAATGGAGGAGATGGGACCTATTCTTGGAACGCTGCATCGATTGCAAAAAGCAGTATCTCAATGTCTCTTATCATTTTTCTCTGATACCTGTCGACAGACGGACGAACAAAGCCGTTCTGTAAGACTTGCGACGCTTATGCATAGCATAGTTTGGAAAGTTTTAAAATAAAGAGTAATTATTTGTTGTATATGAATGGTTATACTCGAAACTTGTTCCAGAAAAATTTTCTTCATCACTGATTTTTCTAAGAGACCAAAGCGAAATTTATTACACTAAAATTTATACTGTACTAATTTATTGCTTAGTTGTAATTCATAAAGTGGCATATACAGTAAATATATAGGAAGAAATATGTAATATATTTTCAAGGGTTGTTTTCTCTATTGCTTCCTCGTTCCAGTTTTACTTAAGTTTCCAGAAGTTTCTTCCCTCAACTTACGTATTGCTGGTGAAAGGAGGAAACAGTTCTTGGAAGGAAGAGTTACCAGTGCTCATTTGGAAATCAGCTCTGACCAAAATCTCGGGTTCTACTTCTCTCATTCATAGATGGCCTCACCTTTTCAACATGCTAAACGACCCATAAAAGCTAAAGATATAGCCTCCTTGCTTTGTAGCTGTGCTGTATTTATTTCAAAAGGTTTCAACTTCCGAGCTACGTACATAAGGAACAGGCTGTGATGCTTGAATTGGTAATTAGGCGGAGTTCCTCTTAAATGCCCCCCTTCCGTGTTCGTAAATTCTCTCTCTGTCTCACACTACTCAAGGATTTCTTATTCTCTTCGACGTTGTAATAGGCTTGAGTTTGGTTCTTGAGATTTAAGAGATCGGTTTCGAAGTTCTTTTTTTAAGTTTCTAGGAGATCAGTTGCCAGAAAAGACAGAAATCAAGAGCAAACGGCAATGAGAAATCGGCAGTTCTCAACTGTATTTACGACCTATGGTTTCCTGATTCATGATTTTACGGGTGTTTAATAGATCTGTTACATATAGAAATGTATTTTTTTTAGATGGTATTTCCAATTAACTAAGCATCTTTTTTTGAGGTAATTGATTCCTTTAAATAGTTAATATGACACGTTTCCGGTGCATCAAACCTTAGTTGAAGTATTTATGTATGATACATAATACAATGTACTTTGTATACAGGGTGTTAAAAAATTTCTTACAATATTTTCGGAATAGATTACTTACATTAAAATAAAAAAAAAATCATGTGGACCTGTGATCGGAAGTGTATAGTTTCGTAGTTACAAGGTGCCGAAAACGTGAAAAAATGGACTTTAAAGGTCCATGGTTGCACTACTATAGAACCGATCGTAGTCGATTCAAGACATCACTAAGGAACTAGTACGTGAACTATCCTAAATATCCATCTTTCAGAACCTCCGGTACTTGCCTAATCATTTTTAGAGAGGCTGTTTGGGAGTACTTAATCATTCTCCACTACGCCTGTAATAACTGGTGTGCAAGTACAGGGTTTTCATAAAGTCTGGACGGATTTAATCTGCTTATAATTTTCATAAAAATGCTCATAATGAAATCAAATAAAGTGCAAACGGTAGCGGCAGGATTAAATTTTTAGTTGGCAACACTGTTAGATAAGCGGCAACTAATTCCCTAATTCCCTAACCGATGGTTTGGCCGCGGTGGCCCGACCGCTTGGCCGCCAAGATCACCCGCCCTTACCCCCTGCGACTTCTGGCTTTGGGGTCATGTGAAAACGGAAGTTTATGCAAAGAAGCCAAGTGGTTTGGAGAACTTAAAGGACAAAATCAGGGCGTATGTGGCTGGCATTTCGGATCAAACACGGCGGAACGCTGTGAGTGGATTCCAGCGCCGCCTACGCGAATGTGTGGACGTAAATGGCGCCCCGTTGGAGGTGTGGTGGTGAATGAACTGAGCTGGTGCAGATTGCAGGTAAAAATTTAATCCTTCCGCTACCGTTTGCACTTTATTTGATTTCAATATGAGCATTTTTATGTAAATTATAAGCGAATTAAATCCGTCCAGACTTTATGAAAACCCTGTATTGGAGGATTCTTAAACACGGATATCTGGATAGTTCACATACCAGTTCCTCAGTGATGTCTAGACCCGACTACGATAGGTCCCATAGAAGTGGAGCTATGAACTTTTCACGTTTTCGGCATCCTATAACTCCGAAACTATCCACTTTTGAGCACAGGACCATATGAACTTTTTTTATTTTGATGTAAGGAATCTGTTCTCAAAATAGTGTGACACATCTTTGTAACACTCTGAATAGTGCAGTGATTTAAAAATACTTTATCCTTCCTGACTGCTCCAGTATCGAGTCTGTGCAAGAATCGAAGCATCGAGAACCTACAGCTTAAAATAGAATCGGAAACACACATGCTCCCATTGACTTTATTAACATATCCTTATCAATTTAATGGAAACAACTGGAGTTGACAACACACTGGGTTGGCAATGATCAAGCGGCGATTGCAGCTCCAGGTTGTTAGTAGTTGATGTTGAGGTAAACTCCGTATTATGTGAGAAGCACTAAAACGGCTGTGTGCAATGAATTTATCAGACGGTAATAGTCATGGGTAAAAGTGGACCTAAAAGTGTGAGGGGCTGGTAGGTAGTGGTACGATGTCACTCCGTCCCCCTGTCTAACTTTGCCCATTGTAATCTTTTAGGAGGAACTGGGGGAACGCAGTACATATTTTTGAGAGGTGGACGGACGGCGTACCCCGCGTTTCCCCAAACTTTTACCACTGGTAATAGTGTAAACTGGACAATCTCTGTTATTTCAAAGAAGGGAAATTGTTGGCGGTCGGTATGGGGGTGCGTGTATGATAAAAATGTCAAGAATTGTTGGATGTGACGCAAGGGATTGTGTCCAAGGTTATGACGGGCTACAAAACTCACGACAAAAACATCTGCGAACAGGAAACAATGGTCGGAAAACAACCCTCAGTGATACGTTCCATTGAGCATTAAGGTGGATTGTCACTCAGAACCCTTGTGCGACTGCAGTGCAATTGACATAGGAACTCAGGCAGCACCTTCTACAGCTTGTGTCGACAATCACAGTCTACCGCGAGTTACATGACGTGGGTATACGAGGTTGGGTTGTACGGGCGAAACCGCTGATAAGGGATGCGTAACACTTTAACACGTCGTCATTGGAATCAATGCAGCATATGGACCAATTATGACTGGAAACGTTCGATGAGATCAGATGAGTATTTAATCATTTTCTTTCAAAGCAGGGCAGTGTTTAAGTGTGACAGACGCCCAAAGAATCACATCATCCGTACGGTCTCCGCAAAACCGTGTTCTATAGCAAAGGGGGTCGCAGTATCATGGTTTTAAGTGCATCCTGTCCTGATACTTACCGATAGCGTCACTGCCCGTGTGTATGGTCGCCATTTTAAGGGATCATTTGTATCTTATGGTCTTGGTTTTGTTTCCAGTCAACAACATCATATTTTCAGAATGATAATGCGCACTTACACACAACAGCAGAAGTTGCAGCGTGATTCGACGAACATCGGGACGAATATGAACTTTCTTCTTCTAGCCTGCCCAATGTCGGACTTAACATAATTGAACATCTATGATCCGTTTTGGAGACAAATCTAGCGAAGATTTCCGCCTCTACCTTCTCTTACAGAACTGAGTGACCATGTGCACACTTAATGGTGTAACATTTCTCTTGCTACCATTCACGACCTCTGTGACTCAACTCAGTCACATCACAGCTATTCTGGGAATGAAAAGTGGTCCAACACCATCTGGTAATTTGCACTTTTTTCATAGGTGTTTCTATTAATTTGATCAGTATCTCTACGTGTATCCCAATCACTGTTAATTGCTTACTACATTCTCTGAAAATAAACACTAAAATTACTTTATACAATTAAGTACTCCGGCTAAACTACAGAACAAGCTTCAACTGCAAAGCTGGGATTTCTGTAGAACATCTAAATTTGAGTTTCTCTTATTGTGCTTCAGTAATTACTGAAAACTTACCTGTTTGCGCGAAGTTGAGTGAAACAACGGAATACGTATACAAACTTCCCCTAGTTGGGTCCACCATGAGCTGAAGTCTTTTTAAATTTTCTCTCCAACACAATTTTGTTCGATTGGCGTTTGTCCTGTTGTTCCGTCGCACGCCTCAATTTCTCTCAAAAATAAATTCTATTCGAATAAACTTGATATTTGGCCTATAATATAAGTATTAAATCATTGCAGCTGAAGTATTTTTGTTCTTTCTTTACGTCAAAGAAATACTATGTTAAGTTTTTCATTACAAGTAGGCAACTTATCGTAAATCTAGTAGCGTCAAGTGTACACTGTAAGTTGAAAATTTGTAGTAACCGAATAGGCAGTGGCGTATTTAGGGGGGTTTCCGGGCTTAAGTCCCCCCCCCGAAATCTTACTTACTATAGTAAAGTATATGAAATATCTTGCAGAATTTTCACATTTTCAGGCAAAGCCTTCCCCCCGAAAGTTAGCAAAGCCCTCCCCGAAACGAAATCGTAAATACGCCACTGCGAATAGGTAAGGAATGTTGGCGCTGTTCTATAGACTTGATGCCGTAAATTGAAAGAAAGGAAGAAAAGCTAATAATCAGATGTGTTGATGTGTATATCACATTTGTTTGAGATTTGTAGGTGATGTTGAAGGTTTATGAGTTTCAGTTGACGTTCTGTTATACTGTAGTATATAGTTGGTGCATTTTGTTGAATAAATAGTTGTATCCAGAGAAGTTGGAAATAAATATGATAAAGATAGTGCATAACTGCTTATGTGCTTGATTTGTGTAGAATAAACTATTGAATCGGAACATTCAATATTTTACAATGGTTTTCTTTTCCAACATATTTGGAATGACTGTACCACAATAAACTGTTAAAAAAATCAAAGTGAGCTTCTCTATAAATGACAGGAGCTTCCTCGTGCATTAGCGGCTAGCATACACGCCTTTGACGTGGGAGATCCGGGTTCGATTCCTGACAGGAGTTCACGTTAAACTGTAGGTTCACGCCTCATATAGTCTCGCTGCTGAACGAGACGCTAAACTCAAAGTCAAATCAAATCAACTATATAGATGACAGAATAAAATAATGACAAATCTCGCTGGTACAGTATAATTAGTCCAGGATTTCAAAAAATGGGCAAATATGAGAAAACATCACCTAAAATATGCGAAAACTGATAAAATAGGTATTTTACTTTACAAGCATAAAATAACAAACTTCCGTTAAATAAGTCTTCGTTGCAGGAAACCCGAGTTCGATTTTCGGTGGGAGCTCATTTGGTTCGGATCCTAGTTGAGCTGTAGGCCCACGTCTCATATTGTTTCGGCGCTGAAAAGGGATGATAGACTCTAAAACAACCATCAAGTATACAACCGTAAACCCAAATCCTGCTCCTATTAAAAAGGCGCCAAATGCATTCCAAAATTAAACATAAATATTGTAACGCACAACATGTTTCTTATGATAAAAAGGCCTTGTGTCCATCTTAAACACAAACTAATTACAATTTTCTTACAAGGCTGTCTATAATCTTTATTATAAATTAATTAGAAATGTTACAGTTTTGGAAGTATATCACTTCCGTCTTCAGACCACTACTACAACTGAAATCATAAATAACATTACATCATTTGTTATCTCTACCAATCAGGAATCACTTTTCATTAAAATTCAATATATCGGGTGTTGCAAAATAAGTGTTACAACTCTTGGGAGGTGAATCCTGCCACTGAGACAAGAAAAAAAAATCTCTTGAACTTTCGGCTATCAGATATACTTACAGATCTACAAGGTGCCAAAAGCGTGGGAAAATGACTTTCGTACGCCAATAGTTCGGAAACTATCCAACGTAAAGAGGGCGGGTAAAAAATTCACTGAAGAAATCAAATCTGCTGTATTGAATTTTGCATGTTTCACAATCCTACCATGCACGCACAAGGGATTCCCCAATGGAACGTAGGGAGTCCCGGATAATGTGCTAAATGAAATTTGGTCTAAATGAATATGAATTGATAGGGTTTCTATCAGGTAACAATAATTCGTTTGTCTTAAGTCGATATCTGGAACAAATACAAAATGGCGGACATTTTCATGCTAGTTGTGTGTGGTTGCATAATCGCCAGGTACGGATGCTGGCCAACAGTGAAGTTCTGGGTATTAAGTGTAGCGAATTTGTACTCAAATGCTCTAGAAAGACATCTGGAGCGTCGGTAGAGCACAACAGATGGAGCAGGGTGATTGACATGTGTGGTAACACGTAACGTAAAATGCCCAGAAATGCACTCATACTCAGTAAACGTGAGTTCAAAGCGTCGGAAATGTAACGATTAGCGTCAAGAACATGAAAGTCAATTCACCAATAATAATATTACCTCAAACCGACGCAATATGATGTGCACGGTTGTATACCAATAAGGATGCAACAACTGAGGATAAGTTGAAATTGTGCAAGGGGACTCACTAAGAAACTGGGTAAACTAAATGAATGTCTCTAGTGGGATCACATGATCGATATTGAAATGCGGACAATTTGTGTGTTGATATCGATATGTAGCTAGTGGAAAAATGTCAACATGTGCCACTACTGCTGGGACACCGTCCCACGTGGGAAAAATAGGAAAATAACTACTCGGGTCTTGAATCTGAGGCCATGGGCTCCCAGTAGGATTGGAAACTGCGACCACGCGAGCGAAAGCGAGCGCTCTAGCCCTGAGTCTCGAGGGAGCCTGACTTTCTCTGTATACATTTCTTTGAGGAGTACCCACTTTGTTTGGCATGCGCACTTGTACAGCCTCCCGACATGCTTGTGTGTTGCATTTTGTTACTCCTACTGCACAGTTGTAAACAATCAGAGCTTTAAGACGTTTCTTCCTATTTCTCATGTCGTTTTATTTTCCATGTGTATGGTGTTCCAGCTGTAGTGTTACATGTGCCAAATTGGTTTATTTTCGTCTTTCTCTTGGTATGTGTACTGTGTATGTAAGATACATATTTCTGGAGGTATTTGATATCGAGTACGTCATATGTCTCAGAAGACGTGAGACATGATACAATTTTGTTATTTTCACGCTCTATCACAATTTGAACCATGGATTAAGAGATTTCTTTCCATATGTGTCGACTGTGGGACAATGTCCCAAACAAAGTGGGACATTGATACAATCTTGTTCTAGTTACGTTCTACCAAAAAGTGCACCAGATGTAATAGCAGAATGTACAACGTTATTTTCCTAGTTTTCGCATGTGAGACGGTGTCCCAGCAGTAGTGGCACATGTTGACTTTTGTCCATTAGATACATGTTGATATGAACACACAGATTGGCCACATTTCAACATCGATCATGCGATCCCACCAGTTTCTTAGTGAGTCCCCTTGCACAATTTCAACTTGGCCTCAGTTGTTGCATCCTTATTGGATGCAACCGTGCACATCATATTGCGTCGGTTTGAAGGAATATTATTGGTGAATTGGTTTTCATGTTCTTGACGCTAATCCTTACATTTCCGACGCGTTGAACTCACGTTTACTGAGTATGAGTGCATTTCTGGGCATTTTTCGTTACGTGTTCTACAAATGTTAATCACCCTGCTCCATCTGTTGTGCTCTATTGACACTCCAGATGTCTTTCTAGAGCATTTGAGTACAAATTCGCTACACTTAGTACCCAGAACTTCACTGTTGGCCATCACCCGTACCTGGCGATTATGCAACCACACACAACGAGCATGAAAATGTCCGCCATTTTGTATTTGTTCCAGATATCGACTTAAGACAAACGAATTATTGTTACCTGATAGAAACCCTATCAATTCATATTCATTTAGACCAAATTTCATTTAGCACATTATCCGGGACTCCCTACGTTCCTTTGGGGAATCCCTTGCGCGTGCATGGTAGGATTGTGAAACATGCAAAATTCAATACAGCAGGTTTGACTTCTTCAGTGAATTTTTACCCGCCCTCTTTACGTTGGATAGTTTCCGAACTATTGGCGTACGAAAGTCATTTTCCCACGCTTTCGGCACCTTGTAGATCTGTAAGTATATCTGATAGCCGAAAGTTCAAGAGAACTTTTTTTCTTGTCTCAGTGGCAGGATTTACCTCCCAAGAGTTGTAACACTTATTTTGCAACACCCTATATATGTCTATTGTTGTGACAATTTTAAATTCTTAACAGACATAATATATTGTTAACAAATTTTCATATTTCTTTTAACATATATTAACTAAAATAAATACTGATTAACTACCTAAATATTGAAATTTTCTACCTGAATATTGAATACTAATTAACTACCTGAATATTGGAAAAACACATAAATAAATTTAAACCTATATTGTCCTTATTTTCTACCTTTCTTCTTTCTTCTCTTTTCAAAATGTTCTCCCACTCTTCATTAATATTCAAACCACTATTCCAGTATTCCAGTTCATAGCTTTATCGTGGATTTCTTTTATCCTCTTCGCTTCTTTCCACTTTCTAACCAGTTGTCTCCCTTCATATTCCAGTTGTCTCCCAGTTTACTTCGTAGCCTGTTTCATCGATGTGGTTGTAAATGGCATTAGTTAATTTATAATAATGATTATAGACGGCCTTGTAAGAAAGTCGTAATTTGTTTGTGTTTAACATATTTCTGTGTACAAACCATGTCATATGCTGCTGTCTGTAAACATCACTACCTGTATTTACGTTGGAGCACTACACACCACGTGGAATTACTACAAGAAGCAGACAACGACCATCAGCATCTCCTAAAAGTCGTCACATGACGACAAGACAGCAGTAGCGCTCACCGCCGCATTGGAACACCTTTATATTGGACAGCAACCAGCGAACAGGCACCAGTTTTCTGGTCTCCCTCCTTTTGCTTGCCTGGAGCACTAAGAGGACCCTACCTCAAAGCCTCTAGTTCGCTTCGGGACTCTTGTCTATTCCCTCCCTCCTAGCTTAGCCTGCTTTGGGACTCTGTCAGGATTCCAACCTTAATTGCATAGCCTGCTTCGGGGCTCTGTAGAGATCCTGTCCACAACCGCACATCTCTAGCTTACAAATAGAGAAAATTATACTACTGTATTTTTTATAAATACTGTTGTTATTGGATGATTTTTTAAATAAATCAACCGTTAGTGGGAGTCGATTCCGGACTCTGATTTTATCAATCTATCTTTACCTACCCGAAATTTTACAATATATAAACCCTTATGAACTCTCGTCATTTACCAAGGGAAGGATCATTTAAGAGACAAATATACATTTTTATTATTGACGACTGTACGAATGGAATGAACTTCATCCTGAAAGAAGAAAATCAGAAAAAAAGAATAGAATTCATACTGGAGGAAATAGTGTAGGCTGCGTGTGCCGTACGTTTTTCTGTATGGCTAACGTCAAGCGGCCAAAAGCGTACTGCCGCCTGTTTCCCATCAAGCACAGTAATTGTGATGGAGATTCAAACAAGGTATTTGCATTCGGATGCTTGAACAAAGCTTTCCACGAAAAAAAAAAAAAAAAGAGCAGAAAAATAGGATGAAAAAAAATCACATGCTAGAGTTTTTCGTCTCTCTCTGTGCGCATGTATATTTTTTTAAAAGGGCAAATCTGGAGTAGGGCTTTTCACTATTCACTCTGGACTAATAAATGCCAGCAGAAACATGGATTTGCGAGTGATCTGAAAGTTCAAGTTTAATCTGGTCTTTGTATGTGAGAGAATAAATAAAAATTAAACTAGAGAAATACATATATATGATACTTTTTTTAAAAAAAATATTTTACTGGTTTGAGAAGGGAGGAAAAAGACGCAGTATTCATGTAGGTATCCATTAGTTACATTAAGAACAACGTATATGTTAAAATTTCCTTATGAAACGAGGGTGAGTCAAAAATTATCCGCACTGTAGCTATATATTTTTTCTCCCAACAGAAATAGGAAACTCACCTTAACAACATTTTTCAATATAATCTTCTTGCTTTTTAACACACTTGGTCTATTGGTCCACATGCTTCCTGATGTCTTCACAAAAGAAGGTTTTCGGCTGAGCAGCGAGCCACACATGTACCGCGTCCTTCACTTCTTGGTTCATGACTAATTTCCAGATGATGTGTCATTTCATCAATAGTCATTCGTCTGTCTAACAGGGGGCGCGGTGACTCAGTGGTAGAGCGTTCACCTCCGGTGCTTGGTGTCGTTGGTTCAATCCCAGCTCGCGCCGTGTGGACTTTGTGGTGGACAAACACCATGCTCGTGAGCTTTCTCGGGGCTCTCCTGTTTCGTCCCACTTTCTTCATTCCACCGTTTCACTCATCTCTCATCATCACCGTCTCTTTTAGTCTAACCGGCATAACCGTGGGACGTAAAATTTAAAGATTTCAATTTTCATTTCGTCTGTCTAACAGTACCATATCAGAATTGCCATCATTTGTGGACGTAGATGGTTGTCCAGTTCGTTCCTCGTGCGTAACACTTGTGCGACGATTTTTGATTTTTTTCAATCTATTTGTAGACACTTCGTTGCGGCAAAACACCATTTCCGCATTGTGCCGAAAGTCTTTGATGGATTGCGGCCCCTGATACACGTTCCGACCACAAAAATCGGATCCCTACTCGTTGTTCCTCTTTGGCACAAATTTCTAATGGAGCGGTCACGATCTATCTGCAACAAAAGGAAGACAAATAAAGGAATTAGGATCAAACTTTCATAGGATGACCACAAAAGCATAATAATAAACAAGGACACAGGGAACATTATAAGAAGAGTTATATCACAATTGCGGATAATTTTTGACTTACCCTCGTGTAATTTCTTTAATTCATTTTGTGGAAATGAAACTACTTTTTACAGCTACAATAAAATGGTTTATGCAAACAGCCAGCAACGAAATTACATACTTTCCTCTAACATGTTCTTGTGTCCAAATTCTAAACTTAGAATTAATTGATTACATGGGATATAATTACAATTTTTCTGTAATACTCTGTAAGGTATCGATAGTTGAATCAGTGATTTGAGAAACGTCATAAGTCAGACATATGCCGAAAATGAGTTTAGATACCGCTTTTTATTCTTGAAGGATAGCTACACCGTTGGGTTGTGATATATCAGAAATCACGCTAATAGTTCGTGAAATATCGAGCTGCAATAAATGTCTCTGAGTTGAGAAACGTTACAAATCATTGACTTATTGCATTATTGACATTATTGACTTATGACGTTTCTCAAATCATTGATTCAATTGTACTCAAAGTAATCAATTAATTCCAAAGATATGAGCAAAAGATAACACATTTGTTGAGTAGAGACCGGATGTTAGGCAAAATGGCTATTCTTTAATCTTTATTGGGAAAACTTTATTCGGAAAATATATAATTTAGTATTTCAAGAAAGAATTCTGCCTCTTCCGAGAAATATAAGTGTTGTTCGTAGTGATAAGATGCCGTAAAACTTTGGACTGTTATGTGTAGTGATAAAGTGTTGTATAAAATGTATTTACTAAATACACATGGAATACATGTCAATTCGCTTTTATATTAACACATTCTTTTATTTTGTGATATTGAAAACTGAAGTATTTTCTTAATCTTTCGGAGAAACCAAGCAATAAACAAATAAAAGTGAAATATTTTAAATAAAGTATCGAAAAACATCCTGGTAAAAATAGTGAAAGTTAAAAACAAATATTGTAAGCACGGAAGACTTTCACAGGAGAAAATAAACAATCCTATTTTCTCAAATCCGAAATAGAAAATGAAAGTATGGAAAATAAATATATATATTCTAGAAATCTTACAAAAATCATCACATCGCAATCACAACTCAACCTCAACGCATTCGCACAACATCGTTTACAGCGGCATTCTACAATCTTAGCGTTAGTGGTCTGCAGACTCAGCTGTCAATTGACGGTGCCTGATCATGGACTTCAGCCAAGTGTAAGTACGCAACCATGAACTCTGTTTGCTATTGTAATGAAATATGCATATGGCAGTCTTAACATGAGAACGAGAATATGTAACCCCGTGTAAATCGAAATATTATTTATTATCTTCTCCATACTCTCATTTACTTTAAATGTTATTCATTTCTCTCTTAACATTTTGGTGACGGTCATACATTATGTACGTATATGCAATAAAATCACGTTTTGTTTTATTCTTCTAAGAATGTTTGTTTCCTTTCAAGCATTATACTACCTGCCCTATGGCAATCAATCATGTTTTTTTTTTTTCATGTCTTACTATATTCTTGGAACATTATCTATGACGAATTTATTTCTTAATTGTATTCAGTATTTAATTTATCTTCATTACTTCGAGTTACGTTTAGTGCCTATTTTTAAAATTTTAAGTGCTTATTTGCCTGTATTTTTCAGGTATTTAATGCCTAAACATCCGGTATCTAGTGATGAGGTGTATATATATATATATATATATATATATATATATATATATATATATATATATATATATATATATATATATACACATATATATATATATATATATATATATATATATATATATATATATATATATATATATATATATATATATATATATATATCCTATTACTTATACACTCTATATGCCCATCTGAGACAAGCTAGAAAACACTTTTAAGTAAACCCTCTCACAATTAAATAACATGAGCTGTCTGAAGCCAGACCGAACTAACTCAAAGGAGATTGTAAACGCTCCGTGAGTTAAAGTATGAAACCCTTCCTCATCCACCGTATTCTCCATGGATCTCGATCACCTCTTGGGAGGGAAGACTTTCCCTGACAATCGGGCGGTGCAATGCACTGCTTTCAATTCTTCTGCTGAGGAAAGGTAATAATGTACTGTTATCATTTTAGTTAACCAAGCTTTATATCTTTCCTTGAAAATGATGCACTTGAACAGACATTTTGCTCGCACCAACCTAACAAATTACATACATTAATATTGAATTTGAAATAAAATTATTTCTATAATTATAATAACATGCATAAGTACATATTAGTTATAATTTTTTAAAATTAATGTCCATGAACTTCAGAAAAATAAAAATAAATAAAACAAACACATAAATGAACTTTACTGAATATGAGTTGACAAGCAACATGTGTAATGGCATTTAAAAGACAAAATCTGTTTGTTTTTTTCTGTTACACTAAAATCACACTATAGGTACTGCACAATAGATACGACTCCTTAGAATAGTTTTTATTGTGAAATTTATATTACAATGAACGTTTATACTTGAGCAGTAAATTCTTATACATTGTATATTATGATGGATCGAGGAAAAAAGCAGTTCTCCAAGTTTGATATTTTAATACTGTAAGCTGACAGCCCTACCAACTGTTTTGCATATCAAAATGCAAATATAGTAATTTACATATATAATTTAATATAATTTAAAAGACAAATTAAGTAATAATTTTAATTATATTAGGATTAATTCAGATATAAATAGGTATAAATGGAAGTATTTATAGACAAAAATGGTATTCATATTAGAGTTTAAACGTATAACAGAAAAAAAAATCTGTCGAAGAAGCACTCATCTTCACAAAATTTCAACTTTCGCACCACACAACGGGAAAATTCGAGAAGCCAAGAGTTCAATAACCTTTGAGCTAACATAGTTGCCAACCTAAAGTAAGGGGCAGGTCCAAAAAGAAGCAGGTTTATAACGTATATTCTATAAGGAACAGAAATTGGAGAAATGAAATGAAGTTAGAAGCATTGACTAGCAACTATTGTTACTTCCAAACTCAACTCTATTGTTTGCGGGTACACACTTTAATGCTAAATTTTTGTGACAATAGGTGCTAAAAATCCAATCTGACCTGTATTTTCACACATCTGAGGAAAACCGTTAGTCTGGTAAGCGAGCCTGACCGAAAAAAAGAAAGAAAACATAGCATTTATGTCAGGAGTACCAGATTTAAAGAGTATATTATTAATAAGTAATATTTAATATTAAAATGTTCTTGGAAATTCCGATACCAGTTAAGAAAATTGTTTTACGCGACCCTGCATCGTATTTTGTTTCCCGCATGATTCCAATTCACTGGCAAAGATTTTTCTCAGCCACCCTTGGAGGGTGTCGAGTGGTATGTCTGGAGGGGGGAGCTAGCAGACAACTCACCACCAAAATGTTTTTTTTTCTTTATCTAACCTCGAAAAAGATGACAACTCCAAGGACCTACAAAAATAAGTAAATTACTCATATACTTTATTATAGGTGTGATTATTATTTGTTGTATGTAAACATTTCATAGTCAAATTAAAAAAAAAAGTAAAAGGAAAGACAGAAGCAGACAGTCCACCATTTCCCGCCTGCAAGAAGGTAATTTTAGAACCTGCCGCTAGAGTGCACTAAACACCAGAGACACCAAACGTCTGCTTGGAGATTCCTAACGGGTCTCCACGACTAGTAAACAAGATATAAAATTGTGATTTAATAAAATTGTAATAATTGTTTGGTATAAAAGACATACTGGGAGTGTGTGGATAAATTCTAAGTGTACGTATAGATACAGAAAATGGAGTGATAGTATGTAAATTTTAAATTATTTACAAATTTGTCAAAATGTCGCCGGCTCAATGCGGGTGGCACCTCACAAAGGGGAAAAGGTCAACAACCCCAAAAACAATGAAGGTAGAGAGAGTCTCTACGACTTTTGTGAAAATGAAATCTTTGAGTTTTACGTCCCACGGTTATGCCGGTTAGGCTAAAGGAGACGGTGATGATGAAAGATGAGTGAAAATGGTGGAATGAAGAAAGTGGGAGGAAACGGGAGAACCCCGAGAAAACCCACGAGCACGGTATTTGTCCACCACAAAGTTCACTTGGCGGGGGCTGGGATCGAACCCGGGACCCCAAGCACCAGAGGTGAACGCTCTACCACTGAGCCACCGCGTTCTCCCGTTACCTCTCACTTTCTTCTTTCCACCATTTAGTTCATTTCTCATCATCGCCTTCTCCTTTAACCTAGCCAGCATAACCGTGGGACGTAAAATTTAAAGATTTCATTTCATTTTCATGTTCACCTGAATCTCCCATGATCTGATATTCGAATCAGTTAGCAGAACAAAACAGTTATGAATACATCTCTTTCATTTTAACAACTATAAATTAAAACACTTTTAACAGAATTGTACATATATGATACTTCGTAAATCTTAATTCGATAGTGAAAGATTAAAAGTAAATTTCTTCTAATCATTAAAATACCTTTACGACAAAATAAGCAAAATAAATAAATAAATAAATAAATAAATAATAAAATAAAATAAAATAAAGTCAGTGATGTTTAAGATCCCCTATTTTACCGCACTAAAAATCAGAATGAATGTTCAGGTTTTACTTTAGAACTCCATTGATAATACTTTACGATGTTTTTTTTAACAACAAATCGCTCCCCGTTTGTTCTTTTGAAAAAGCTCATGGGATTAAAAGAACTATAGCAAAAAAATCACATACATACTGTATAACGTACACTGATCCTTCACCTGTCCATTATACAGGTAGTTTGAGTGTTGGTATGCATGTAGAACTTGACACACAGTACACATATGTATACAGTATCAAATATGTATACAGTACATTCTACCAATAATAATTTATGTCGTGCTTTGAATTCTTTCTTTCTCTCTCTCTCTCTCTTGATAAAAAAAAACAAGTATAATATTACACATAGATACAAAGACAAAACAAATCGTTCAAAATAACAAAACTGTATAATAGCATTAACTCAGATACAAAAATCACATTAAATCAACAAAAATGTATTTCCTCTACCCTTTTTTTTCCTACGTTTGATATGGTTCGTTGTTTTTGGTGTGGGAATACACAAGCATACGCACAAAAAAAAATGCAATTACCTGGAAATCGATCTGGAAATATCTCAGATATGAGGTCATTATTATTGCTTCATAACACACACACAGAGACACACGCATCTACAACATGCGTTCGTAACAAAGAAAAATCGCAGAGCAACGAGAATTCCCTAGGGCATTTCGTATGTAACGCTCGCTACGCCACTAATATGTCATATTGGTACGAAAAGAACATTTATTTGCGAGATAGACAGGCGAAGGCATCTGAATGGCCTGTCATACTTCACATGACCTCACGTCTATCGAAATAGCATCACGTTTTCAGTTAGCGCCGCCTCGTGTTTTCTTGAGGAACTAGTACCGCTTAACTGACAGGAATTGACAGATCTCTTACTGGACACACGCACACACACAAACATACACATAAAGCACATAAATATGAATTTGGCAGACGTTTGAAAATGTACCGCACCACACAAACAATGCAATAAAGATTCACTTAGTTATACAGAGATATATGACATGAGATACACTGAGCTCTTAAAATTTTCACTTAAATGCAGGTAAAAGAAATAGGGAATACTTTTCTGCATTCTGTACTGTTAGCTTGATTCACAGAATTACACACCATTCTTATAGATAAATGGGCAACTTTATCGCTCTGTAAATATATAAAACTCTGCTTCGATTCCTGTTAGAAGCATCAGTATTCAGATTTCACCTTGATTGATTGATTGAGGTGGTAATAAGAAAGTCAGCAGCTCGACTGTTCGTAACTGTCATGAAACGGCCTATGACGTAAATTTGCCTTGACCGATTGGAGATATAACTGGGACTTAGCAGCGTGGATATTTATTCGCCTAAACTTATCTTGATTGAGCTGAGCGAAGCGAAGCTCTTATACTCGGGTTAGCCGTTTGGTTGTCCGCGAACTCCTCCTAAACCGTTTGGCCGATCTCAACCAAACTTAGCACGCCGATAGAGTATGTCGTGCTGAGTGACAACATAGGTTGAAATCAAAAATCCGATGTACCATCGAGGAATAATGACCGACAAACGCTTCCTCCTAGACCGTTTGGCCGATCTCAAGAAAACTTAGCACGCCGATAGAGTATGTCGTGTTGAGTGATAACATAGGTCGAAATCAAAAATCCGATGTACCATCGAGGAATAATCACCGAAAAACGCTTGCATAGACTTAACATGGGGAAAAAGTTTTCACGCGATTTTTTTGTCAACAATTAAAAATGGCATTTATTATTGCATAATGGCCAGGAATAATTACGTAGTTTAAGCTCGCTCAGCTCATTTCATTGCAATCGGGTACATCCATTGCATTCCTAGTTTACTAAGAGTATAATTAGAACTTAGCAGCAAGGATATTTGTTCGCGTAATAATGAAGGCCAATGGGGAAATCGTACTTTGATTGATTGAGAGTATAATTGAGACTTGATATTTATTCCCGAAATAATGAAGGCTAAGGAGTAATCTTACCCCGATTGATTGGCAGCATAATTGGGACTTAACACCAAAGATGTTCTTTCCCGTAATAATTAAACTCAATGGAGTAATACCAAAGATATTTGTTCCCGTAAAGATGAAGGCCAATGGGGTTGATAGATTGATTGACAGTATAATTGGGACTTAGCAGCAAGGATATTTGTTCCGTTATAACGAAGGCCAATGAGGAAATCGTACCTTGATGATTGACAGTATAATTGAGACTTAGCAGAAAAGCTATTTGTTCCCATAATAATGAAGTTCAACGGGGTAATCATATGTTGATTGATTGAGAGTATAATTGGGACTTAACACCAAAGATATTTGTTCCCATAATAATAAAGGTCAATGGGGTAACTATACATTGATTGATTGAGAGTATAATTGGGACTTAACACCAAAGATATTTGTTCCCGTAATAATGAAATTCAATAGGTTAATCATATCTCCATTGATTGAGAGTATAATTGGGACTTAACATCAAATATATTTGTTCCCGTTATAATGAAGGCCAATGGGGAAATCGTACTTTCATTGATTGAGAGTATAATTGAGACTTAACAGAAACAAATATTTGCTCCCGTAATAATGAAGTTCAATGGGGTAATCATATCTTGATTGATTCAGAGTATAATTGATACTTACTAGCAAGAATATTTGCTCCCGTAATAATGAAGGCCAATGGAGTAATCTTACATCAATTGATTGAGAGTATAATTTGGATTTAGCAGCAAGGATATTTGTTCCTGTAATCATGAAGTTTAATGGAGTAATCCTACCTTGACTGATTGAGATTATAATTGAGACTTAGCAGCAAGAA
Source organism: Thermobia domestica (assembly GCF_964235325.1). Taxonomy (NCBI): domain Eukaryota; kingdom Metazoa; phylum Arthropoda; class Insecta; order Zygentoma; family Lepismatidae; genus Thermobia; species Thermobia domestica. The sequence goes on from NC_137464.1 coordinate 25,858,918, forward strand.
TATTTGTTTCCGTAATAATGAAGGTCAATGGGGCAATTTTACTTTAACTGATTGAGAGTATAATTGGGACTTAACACCAAAGATATTTGTTCCTGTTCCTGAAGGCCAATGGCGTAATTTTATGTTGACTATTGAGAGTATAATTGGGACTTATCAGCAAGGATATTTGTTCCTGTAATAATGAAGGTCAATGGGGTGTTCTTACCTTGATTGATTGAGAGTATAATTGGAGACTTTGGGGCAAACACCCCTCAAGTTCAAAAAGTGAAAGTGTAAAGGAGGTAGCTTCAGAAGGGTTTCTCGCCATCCGATTTTTTTCAAACTTGGTACATTATACTCACCAAAAATAAATCGAGACGTATTTTTTTTTTGTTTCTTTCGAAAAATAAACTAACGAGGCCAAAGGGCCTCTTTTCAAGAAAGGGACCGATTGATTAAATGGACCACATTAAAGAATCGAAACTCTGTCCATGCAAAGATGATTTCTAAGTAGGAAATACGGGTTTTGCCGTTTTTACGAGGAAAGGGTTGTAGGGGCAATGGTCCCCTTCGAAATGACAAAAGATTCCGCACAATCCTGACGGAAATTGAATTTCGGTGGAATTGCTTGTAACCGTGATATGTTGTAGATATTGTGATCCTGAGAAAAGGTCTTAATAGACACAACCACTAATCACTGACCGTTTGGCCACTACAGGTCCAGATTTTATAAAAACAGCCTGGTATAACGATATTTTTTATTTCGATGTAAATTAATGAAACTAATATGTTGTAGATGTCATGATCCTGAGAAAAATTTCTAGGGTTTTCCGGGGTTTTCCTTTGTCCTGCAAGATGTCTATGCTTAAATGATATTGGCCGCTACTCTCCCCATCCCTTTTCCGGGTTGTGGGGTACGACTTTTCAGGGTTTCATACAATTCTACCAGAATTCCAGAGTGCCCTTACCTTCTGCTTTTTAAATAATGTGGCCCTGTAGTTGTCAAATGGTCAGTGATTGGTAGTTGCGTCCATTCAAACTTTTTCTCAGGGTCGCAATATCTACAACATATCACAGTTTCAAGGAATTACACCGAAATCCAGAATATCATTTGGCCCTATAGTGGCCAAACGGTCAGTGATGGGTGGTTGTGCCTCTTGAGACTTTTTCTTCAGGATCACAATAACTACAATATATATCACGGTTTGAAGCAATTGCACCAAATCTAGAATAATGCTACCTTCTGCTGTTTTCAAAAAAGTGGCCCTGTAGTGGCCAAACGGTAAGAGACTGGTGGTTGTGCGTATTAAGAGTCTTCCTCAGGATCACAATATCGCAACATATCACAGTTTCAGTCATTTTCATCGAAATTCAGAATATCACTATCTTGAACTGCTTTCAAAAAGCAAGCTCTGTAATAGCCAAACGTTCAGTAATTTGTGGTTATGCCCATTAGGACCTTTTCTCAGTATCACAGTATCTACAACATATTACGGTTTCAGTAATCTTTACCGAAATCAAGAATGTAGTTATCTTCTGCTGTTTTCAGAAAAAGTGGCCCTGTAGTGGACAAACGATCAGTGATTGATAGTTATGTCCATTAAGACTTTTTCTCAGTATCACAATATCAAAAAAATATCACGGTTTTTAGTTATTTTTTAAAATCGAAATCCAGAATGTAGTTATCTTCGACTGTTTTCAAAAAAGTCTCCCTGTAATGGCCAAACGGTCAGTGATTTGTGGTTGTGTCCATTGAGACTTTTCTTAGGAACACCATATCTACAACATATCACAGTTACAAGCAATTCCACCGAAATCCAATTTCCGTCAGGAATGTGCGGAATCCTTTGTCATTTCGAAGGGGGTCATTGCCCCTACAACCCTTTTCTCGCAAAAACGACAATACCCGTATTTCCTACTTTGAAGTTATCTTTGTATCGACAGAGTTTCATTTCTTCAATGTGGCTCCTTTAATCAATCGGACCCTTTTTTGAAAAGGGGCACTTTGACCCCCCTTAATCTATTTTCCGAAAGAAACAAAAAATACGTGTCTAATATATATGTTGCAGATAGGCTAATATTTATTTTCGGTCTAATATTATGTGCCAAGTTTGAAGAAAATTTAATGACGAGAAACCCTTCTGAAGCTACCTCCTTTACACTTTAACTTTTTGGACTTTACGAGATTTTGCCAATAAGTCTTCAATTGGGACTTAGTAGCAAATATATTTGTTCCCGTAATAATGAAGTTTAATGGAGTAATTATACTTTGATTGATTAAAAGTATAATTGATGCTTAGCAGAAAAGATATTTGTTCCTGTAATAATGAAGGCAAATGGGGTAATCTTACCTTGATTGATTGAGAGTATAATTGGGACAGCAGCAGGGATATTTTTCCTGTAATAACGAAGGCCAATGGGGTAATCTTACCTTAATTGATTTTGAGTATAATTGGGATAGCAGGAAGGATATTTGTTCCAGTAATAATGAAGGCCAATGGGGTAATCTTACCTTGACTGATTGAGAGTATAATTTAAACTTAGCAGCAAGGATATTTATTTCCTTAATAATAAAGGTTAATGGGGAAGTGGTACCTTAATTATTTGAGAGTATAATTGGAACTTAGCAGCAATTGATTTTTCCGTAACAATGAAACCCAATTGGGTAATCTTATCCCGAGTGATTGAAAGTATAATTGGGAATTAGCAGCAAAGATATTTGTTCTGTAATAATGAAGACCACTCTTACCTTGATTGATTGAGAGTGTAATTGTTTCTTAGCAGCAGGTTTATTTGTTGCAGTAACAATGAAATCGAATGGGGGTAATGTTATCTTAATTGATTGAGAGTATAATTGGGACTTAGCATCAATGATATTTATTCCAGTAAGAATGAAGGTCAATGGGGTAATCTTACTTTGATTGATTGATAGTATAATTAGGATTTAATAGCAGAGATATTTGTCCCCGTAACAAAGAAGTCGAACGGGGTAAAATTACCTTGATTGGTTGATGGCGTGATTAAGACTTAGCAGCTAGAATTTTTATTTCTGTAATGAGAAAGAACAAAAAAGGAAAATAGGAGGGGAAAGGAAACAGAAAGATCGATTAAAGAAACGAAAACTTATGGAAGTTCTGAAAAGCAAAATAAAATAATATTTGAAAATTCGAATGCCACAACTTCTGTAGTCAGAAGATTTGAAGCAAAACATATGCTGTATTATTTTACCATTATTATTATTATTATTATTATTATTATTATTATTATTATTATTATTATTATTATTATTATTATTATAAGAAATTTATACAGGGTGTTTCAAAACAACACCAACAAAGTTTGGGAGGTGATTCTTGCCCCAAGATAAAACAAATAGTATAGATCAACCTGGATGCACAAATGCTTCCTTTCGGAGTTATAGGCTGCCGAAAACATGAAAAAATTAAATTTAAAGATCTATTGTTCCAAAACTATGAAATCTACCGTAGTCGGGTCAAGACTTCACTTACGAACTAGTGTGTGTCCTATCCAAATATCGAAGTTTCTCAATTCTGCGGTAACTTGGCAACATTTTTTATAGAAGTAGTTGGTGAGTACTTCAAATTATGACCGTAGCCTTACTCCTTCTATAAAAATTGTTACGTATGCACCTTAGGATTCTGAAACATGTATTTTTGGATAGCACACATATTAATTCCTCAGTGAAGTTCCTAAGAGAAGTCTTGACCCGACTACAAGAGGTCCCATACTATTGGAACTATGAACCTTTAAAGTTCATTTTTTCATGTTTTCGGCAGCCTATAACTCCGAAAGGAAGCATTTGTGCATCCAGGTTGATCTATACTATTTGTTTTATCTTGGGGCAAGAATCACCTCCCAAACTTTGTTGGTGTTGTTTTGAAACACCCTGTATAAATTTCTTATAATAATAATAATAATAATAATAATAATAATAATAATAATAATAATAATAATAATAATAATAATTATATAATATTTGTGCATCCAGGTTGGTCTGTACTTTTTTTGTCTTATCTTGGTGTTAGGAATCACCTCCCAAGCGTTGTCGGTGTTGTTTTAAAATACTCTGTATATGAAGCAAGAAATACGCAGAAAAGGGAGGGAAAGAAAATGACAGAAGAGAGTACAATTTAAATGGAAGTTGATAGGGATATTGTCTCTCGCCAACATTGTTTAATATCTATCTAGAAGAGATAGTGAAAAATAGCCTACATAATGAAGACATTATTTCAATGGGAGGTAGAATGATTAAATGTATAAGGTTTTCAGATGATATGGCGCTTGTTGGGTAATTTGAAGAGAAAATCAATAAAGTGTTAGAAAAACTTGAGGAAAGGCTGTGAAGAATATGGGATGAAAATAAATAAATGTTAGAAAGACAAAAGCCATGGTGACTGGAACGAAGCGGTCGATGTCAAATATAGAAGTAGGAGGAGAAAAATAGAACAGGAGATTAGTTTTCGATGTCTGGGTAGTATTATTAGTAATGATATGAAATGGGAACGTGAAGAAAATAACCGCTGGAACAATCTTAATAGGCTACTTTCATCTCAAATGTTTCAACTGAAGAAAGTGGGTTTATTTAGCATTGTTACATTTTTTATTTTTTAAAGATGGATCACTAGGTGTTCCCAGTGCTATGCTAAAAGATGCTTGAATAGTGCGGCGTTGCCAGATAGTGTCGAGTGTTTATTGATGCCAGATAATAAAGGCAGTAATCATGGTATTCTGCTTGGATATTTACTAGAGAAATTAGTTTTCGACCCTTACCGCAATTCCTCTTCTCGAACTGCAACGCTAGAAGCCAGGAATTTTCTTATTGTGACTACTACAGTAAACGTACAAATTTAGCAACAACGCATTATGGCGTTCTGCACAACTTTCGTCTCAAAATCTATTTCCTTAAATGTAAATTAATATTTAAATAAAATATGAAACAAAACACGAAAAGCGGTCGAACAATATATCTATTTCGTAATAAGATCGTTACTTTAAAATACTTTACACATACAAATAAACATTCCGTAAAACTGAGCACTTCTAGTAAGATCTTACAGCAAGTGCCATCTTGTGTGCTCATTGTAAAACGAATCAAATATTTTCTTTTATTTGTTACATTTTTCGATATCAGGAGACACAAACAAATGAATCTGTGTTTTGTGCTGTAGCTGAAACATTATTCTATCTTACAGTACAAAATTTATAATATGTAACGTTTCATTGCGCAGTAGTTAAGGCAATGAGCTAAAATATGTACTGACTTCCGGGTGGTGATCCACCTTAAAAGAATAAAATATGTGCAATTTTAAGAAGGAATACTTTTCAAACATTCAAAAAGTGTATTTAATAATTTGTTCTTGGGCTTTAATTAAATAGTTTTTTTTTTACTTTAATACTTTAATGTCTACGTCTATACCTCTTACGCTATATAGCAGGAATGCAAATAACCACTTTCCCACTCGCCTGGGACGAGTGTTTCATCGATGCGGGCGAGTATTTAATATCATACTAAAGGTAAGTAAATTATTTCTATTGTAGGATGTGGGCTAGTAGTTTTTCTCTTAGGCGAGTAAAATTTTGTTGCTTATTTGCATTCCTGTTATATAGAGTATAAAATTCTTTGTATCAAATCAAGCGAAATGAAATTATGAATAGCAGGTTGCATAAAATCTCAAGCATACATTCAATTATCCGTATCATTATATAGAATTCTCTGTATTGTTTATCTGTAGTTAAGAAGTTATGGTACTTGCTATTCAAGTTTTCATTAATTATTTATTACTAACTGATTATTAATAACAGCCAAAAAGGCTAATGCACAAGGTTTCTGTATGCGTGGTTATGGGTGTGATTCCCGGTACTAGTTTCCTTGGTTACAAACCCAAGTAGTGGTTCGGTACGATTAGACAAAAGCGGTTTTTATAAAAGACGGAAAAAGATTTCTAGAAAAACCGAGTACCGAAAATCCGATATTTCAGTCTTCTTCAAAAATGGTGCAGTTTTTGACCGAAAAAGGTTCTCGTCTTCTCCAACAACAACAACAACAACAACAAAAGGTTTAGTTTTTACATTTTTTTTTCAAAATTCGGTTCAGTTTTCAATTGAAATCCTTTTCCTATTTCTCCAAAAGTATTCTCTCGTGATTTTCATCGAACCCTATATCTGCTCTTGTTCTTCGGTACGAAATTAACGGAAAAGCAAAAAAAGGCTCTGATAGCAAATCGAACAGTTTTAAACTAAAAACTTTTAGAAAGAAATATTTTTTTCCTTTCAGTTTAACACCCTTCGTTATGCCCTTTAGGCTAAGGAAGAGGGATGAATAAGGCAAGTAAATGACGATGGAAGAATTGGTGGAAAAATGAAATGAAATCTTTGAGCTTTACGTCCCATGGTTATGCCAGTGAGGCTAAAGGAGACGGTGATGATGGGTAATGAACGAAATGGTGCAATGAAGAAAGTGGGAGTAAACGAGAGAACCCCGAGGAAACCCACGCACACGGTGTTTGTCCACCACAAAGTTCACTTAAGAATTGGTGGAATAAGAATGTGGGAGGGACCGAAATATCTGAGAAAACCCATGAACACGATGGATAAAAATTACTTGGCCTGGGATCGAACCAGGGACCCCACGAACTAGAGGTAAACTCTCTATAACTGAGCCACCGTGCCCCCATGTTTTGCAAAAAAAAAAAAAAAAAAAAAAAAAAAAACGAAAAAAACAAAAAACCGGTATGTAAGATAAGAGACTTACTTCTCCTGGCGTCATCTGTCGGTTTCCTGTCCTGACTTAATTACCTTCCAACCTCTGTTTATCTTTTCTAAACATGTGTAACACACCAGTTTTTTATACTTGACAAATTAACTTAAAACTTTCTCTTAATCTCCCTTTGATGCCTACTAGATATAATTTAAAAGTAACAGACTATACTGAATACAACTGATTATAAATACATCAATATAAAAATATATATAGACATAAAAGTATGTTTCCCCTATGTATATCATATCACAATCCTTACACTTCACTTTATACACTACATCTTCATCTTTCTCACACATTTCTTTCGTTCTACTTTTCTCTTTCTTAATCACTTCCAAGATTCTTCGTCCTCCTTTTCTGTACGTCTTTACACCACCACTTCTTAGTAAGTACTTCTTAGTAAATTCTTTAGTACTTCTGTCTTCTCCCTAATTCTGTCTATCCCGTGCCATTTCTTCTTCTCCTCTTCCTTTCTCTCCTTTATCCTTCCTTTCCTTCTTTCCGCTTTTATTCTGCTCTACCTTAACTTCTCTTTGTTGTACCCGTTCTGCTCTAGTAGGTTGTGGAACTTCTCTATGTCCTCCTGCTTTTTCTCTCCTTCAGAATCTATTTCTTCTATTCTCCTCTCCATATTCCTTATGAAGTTTCTTTTGGTGCTGTAACCCAAATCACTCCTTTCGCGACAGTTAACTCCTGCCGCACATTCTTCCCTATACCATCTTGTTGTCAATCGTCCATCTTTTCTCTCTATAGTCATGTTCATAAAGTTTATAATATTGTTCTTCTCCAATTACATTTTCAGCCTTATTCCTTTCTTTTCATTTTCAATGTTCTTTAAGAATTATTCCAGTTGTCTCTTTGTTCTCAATACCCTGAAACAGTCATCCACGTATATGCAAAACACTATTAGGTTGTTACCACCCACTTTCTGTTCCCATCTGTTCATCAAAAGTTCTGACAACACCGGGCTTAATCTTGAACTTATACTCAGTCCTTCCTTAATTTTGACTAGTTTTTCTGTATTGTACAAACACTATTCTCCAATATTACTCTTATGGCTTTCACTATTTTCTCCTTCTTCCAATCTCTTATTTCTTTCCCTTTCACCTCTTCTCCTATGGCTTTCACTACTTAATCCCACTTTATACTTGGAAACATTGCCTTAACGTCAATACTAAACATAATTCTTTTTTCCTTCTTATTCCCTATACGCTCTAACATTCTTTTCACTTTATCCGTATTCTTCACCGAGTTACTCTCTAGACCTATCTTTATCTCTTCTGTTATCCTTTCGGTGTTGTGTTCTCGTGTAGACACTTTCTTAAAAACACTATCTGATTAAGAGTGAACAAAAAAGGTGTGCACTGTAAATCAGTGAAATACAAGAAACTGATTAGAAAGTTAGAAAAAGAATTGTTATGTGACGTGATAAGAAAAAGGACTAAGGAAAGAGTGAGAAAGTGACCAAGAGAATGTGGTCCTAAATAGTGGATAGATTATCAGTGTTCGTAAGAGAAAGGGTAGAAAGAAGTTGAAAGAATGGGAAAATAGTTTTAGGGAAAAGGAGAGAGTAAGATTAAGGAGGAAAGGAGAAAGATTAGGATGGGAGAAAGAGGATAAGATAGTGGGTGGAGAGAACAGAGTGGTAGTTATAGGAAATGTGAGACTTACGGAGGAAGAAAGAAAATTTCTAATCCTGGGATACAAATTTAAAGTGAAAGACGAATTGGATATCAAAGAAGTAGTGTATTCAGTAGGAGAATCTATTATGGATGTGAAAGACAAAGAAGAGAAAGATCGAATAAGGAAAAGAGCGGTGGCAATAGTGAGACAGAATTCTTACTTTAGAATGGGGAAAATTAGAAAAGAAGAAAGGTAGGGCTTAAAACGACTGAGGAAGAGGAAAGACGTGGTTATTGAACAAGCAGACAAAGGAGGGGTAGTGATTGTGATGCAGAAAGAACGGTATGAAAGAAAATTGGATGATCTTTATAATGAAACGTAGGAGGTCATAGGAGAAAAGAAGATCAAACATGAGGCACTTTAGGAAGAGGTTGAAAACGGAAGAAAGAAATATTTAAAAAGTGGTTGAAAGAAGAAGGAAGGATTCCAAAGATGAAAGGATTCCAGAAAATTCACAAGGATGAGATTAAACTAAGGCTAGTATTAGATTGTAGGGAAAACTATCTAGAACCATTAGAAGATGAATTAAGAAAAATAGCAGAAGAAATACGGATAGGTCATTAGAGTCAGCGGATGAAGAATAGGGAGGAAGTGAAAAGAATGTTAGAGCGTATAGGGAATAAGAAGGAGAAAAGAATTATGTTTAGTAATGACGTTAAGGCAATATTTCCAAGCATAAAGTGGGATTAAGTAGTGAAAGCCATAGGAGAAGAGGTGAAAGGGAAAGAAATAAGAGATTGGAAGAAGGAGAAAATAGTGAAAGTCATAATAGTAATATGGGAGAATAGTGTTTGTACAATACAGAAAAACTAGTCAAAATTAAGGAAGGACTGAGTATAGGTTCAAGATTAAGTCCGGTATTGTCAGAACTTTTGATGAACAGATGGGAGCAGAAAGTGGGTGGAAACAACCTAATAGTGTTTTGCATATACGTGGATGACTGTTTTGGGTATGGAGAAGAGCAAAGAGACAACTGGAAAAAATTTTAAAGAAGATTGAAGATGAAGAGAAAGGAGTAAGACTGGAAATGGAATTGGAGAAGAACAATATTATAAACTTCATGGACATGATTATAGAGAGAAAAGATGTACGATTGACAACAAGATGGTATAGGGAAAAATGTGTGGCAGGAGTTTACTGTCGCGAAAGGAGTGATGTGGGCTACAGCACCAAAAAAAAAAAAAAAAAAAAAAACTTCATAAGGAATATGGAGAGGAGAATAGAAGAAATAGATACTGAAGAAGAGAAAAGACAGGAGGACATAGAGAAGTTAAACAATCTACTAGAGCAGAACGGGTACAACAAAGAGAAGTTAAGGTAGAGTAGAATAAAGGAGGAAAGAAGGAAAGGAAGGATAAAGGAGAGAAAGGAAGACGAGGAGAAGAAATGGCACGGGATAGAGAGCATTAGGGAGAAGACAGAAGTACTAAAGAACTTAGAAAGAAGAGGTGGTGTAAAGACGTATAGAAAAGGAGGAAGAAGAATTTTGGAAGTGGTTAAGAAAGTGAAAAGTAGAGCGAAGGAAATATGTGAGAAAGATGAAGGTGTAGTGTATAAAGTGAAGTGTAAGGATTGTGATATTATATACATAGGGGAAACAGGGAAAAAACTTAAGAAGAGAATAAAACAACATAGGGATGATGTGAGACTTAAGAGAGAAAATAATACCATATACAGTGTACACATGTTAAAGAAACGGGGCATGATATAGATTGGGAAGGTGTATAGGGGCTAGAAAGGAAGAATAGACCAATAATAAGGAAATAGAAGGAAGCACAAAGGATAAAGAAAGAGAAAAGTGACAAATTAATGAACTGGAGAAGTGGACTGTTAATACATGAGCTATGGAATAAATTATTAAAACAAATGGAAGAAAAAGAACAAGACTAGACGGATTTACATGTAATTTATATCCATATATTTAATATTATATATAGATTATCATCAATTACCCACTTCTCTGGGTTAAATTAAGAAAAAATAGTAATATATTCAGTTAGTTAGCAACATTTTAGTATTACTAAAGCGCTGTTTGATATCGGTCATTTTCAATGATTTTCATATATCCCCTTCCCCCTCCCATGTTGCGGGGCATGGCATTGGAATTATCATTGTTCATCTCAGCGACCCCAAAAACTATGAATTCGACACTGATATTAGTCATTTCAATCATTTTTATATATCTCCCCCTCTCCTAAGTTATCGGGCTGTATTTGGATTTGAACGGCACCAGAAGTGTCACTGCTCATCTTAGCGTCCCCGAAAACTATAAATTCGACACTAATATCGGTCATTTTCGATTATTTTAAATGTCTCTGCCCTGGCCTACCTTTACGTTACACCACCAAAGTGATACGACAAAATCTATCTCACCTTTAAACTTTATCTAGGTTGTATATTTGATTGAAATCGGTCCGATGGTTCAAGAGTTATTAAGTTTTATTTATTTTTACATATCTTCCCCTCCTATCCCCCTCCCTTAAGTTCTACTGTCAAAGTGAAATCTGAGACCCGAAATTCATCTATGTTAAAATTTGATCATGATTGATCGTTTTGTTCAAGATTTATTAAATTTTATTTATTTTTAACTCCTCCGTCCCCCTCTCCTAAGTTCTATCGTCAAAGTGATTAGATAAACACCATCCCAGGCCCCCCGAACCTCGTCTATGTCGAAAATTGTATCGAGATCGGTCGGGTAGTTCAAGAGTGATGAATAGGGTAGAGTGAAATAGTGGTCAAAAAAATTTTTTTGGAATTATTTTTTCTAATAGTGCGGAAAAGTTGCCTTACCATTAGAGTATTGTATCACAAAAATATTAGTCTCGTTAATTAATTCCTTTGGGTGCCACACGGGACTTGAAATTTGGCTGAAATTCAACATTTTTATCCGTATTGGTAAAAGGGACAAAATTATTTTTTTCTGTATTATTTTTTCTAATAGAGAGAAAAAGTTGCCTTACCATTAGAGTACTGTGCCACAGAAATATTAGTCTCCTGAGTCATTTCTTTTGGGTGCTATACGGACTTGAAATTTGGCTGAAATATGTATTTTTAACAGTATTGTGAAATGAGGCAATTTTTTTTCGGTTCGGAAAAGTTGTTATACAACAATATTGGATCACAGAAACCTCACTCCTCTGAGTCAGTTCCTTTTAGTGTTATAGAGGGCTCAAAAAGTTAGTTGTAACGTACTTATATTTTTTACATTATACTTGAATGGAAAAAATGAAACTAAGTATCTTACATATATGCTATATTCGAATACAACATCTTTATAATTATTACAAATATTACATAAGTTTCATAACATCAACTTTTTTGTTTCTTATCTTAGTTTGAAAATCAGTTGGAAAATCTTTATAAACATATGTGAACAAACATAGAAAAGAACACTACCTTGTACGTAAAATTGGACTAGATTTATGTGTAGTCTGTAGTATCCTACGTATATACTCGACTACAGGCATCATTGATAAATACTGTATATTAATAATATTAGAGAAGTTAGTAAGGCGATTTTTCATTCTTGTCTGTTTGAATATAAGCTAAGAAAGGATTATAATATGATGTGTGAAAAAAAGATGACAAAAATACACCACTCAGTACAAACGTAAGATTTAGGTTTTTGTGTGTAGTGTATGTTACAATAGACATCTTCACACAAGTTTTAGATTAATTGCAAATATAAGAAAAGTCATGTAATGACATGAACATTTCTGATCTCAGTTTGAAAATAACCTAGAAAATATTAATATACAAATAATATGTGAAAACATGACAAAATACATTACTTTCTATTCTTGAAAATGAGCTAGAAAACTTCAAAACTTCATATCAAAATAATATGTGGAGATACATGTCAACATACATTACACTGTAGAAAACTCTGCCTTTGTGTTGAAGACAGGCGTACGTCTTCGGGACTCGAGTCTTACTCTTATGTATCCATCTCGTGCACTTACACCGCAAACACAAGACGATGCTTCTGTCACCAATTTTACACATCATTCTACAGCTTGGCTAAGGCATGGAATATTCTGAATTTCAATATTTGTGGTATCACCTAGAATGACTCTATGAATAGTCGTAGCAGTGAGATCCATAATAAGTGTGTGTGTGGGGGGGCAAGTTATAGCCAAATCTGTCCAGTTTACGAGTTCTGTGTAGTCTTCAGCTTCAAAATTGACTAATGGAATGTCGTAATTTCTGATTCCGGGCATTTGCGAGGTTTTTGCCTTAACCCTTTCACTGTGGAAGACGACGGAACAAATTTCCCTAACCTGCGAATGTCGATTATAGTCGACGTGTTAAAATTTGTCTGTATCTTGGTTTTGTCGATTGTGGTCGCCAAAGGTTTTCTGTGTGATTTCTATTGTTTATCGAAAACAATAGAACACAAACAAAAATGAACGGTACAACTTTGGCGACTACTCTCCACAAAGCCAAGACACGGACAAACAAATTTTAACACGTCGACTATAGTCGACATTCGCATGTTAAGGAAATTTGGTTCTGTCGACAAAAGTCGACTTCCTCTGTGAAAGGGTTAAGGACTCGTCGAAACTCCAGTTCTCTGATATGTTTCTTCTTATCTGTCATCATAGAGAGGAGAATGTTTTCAGGATATGCAAAGTATCCATTTCTTTGAAGTACAGTATCAATGACAGCCTTGTACTTTTCAGGAAAGAAGCGCGATAACTGAATTATTTTGAAGAAATGTCTTGATCCATCTGCCATCTGTGCCAAAACATTTCTGTTTTATGCTGAACCAAACTGGCGCATACACTTTTACAACATACTGAGAGAGCACTTTTAATTCTTCTGAAGGGTTTGGTGTAGCTACATACAATCGAATAATTCTGTTTGCTGTAGGAACCCACCTGACGTGCGAAATGTTTCCTGGATAGCGTTTTGCCAAAGAATCAGGAAAATGTCCATTTGAAAGAGCCCTGCAAATCTCATACAAATATTTTTGATCCGCACTGAGATCATTATAATTCTCGAAAGCTGAAAGATGGCTCTCAATTACATCTTATTCCACAACTGGTTGCTTTTCACAATTTAATAGTGATCTTCCAACCTGTCCAGAAAATGCATGAGGACCTGTTGTCTTACCATCAATTGATTCTAGCAAATGTCTTAAAGGGAGCTCATTTACGTGCAGCAGATAAATCAACCATTGCAAAAGTCTCTGAACAGACTCTTCTAAACGTCGTATTATTCCACCCTTTCTGCCAGTGTTTCTAGCAGTCCTTGTATTTGTAGCACGAAAATTTAAAATATTTTTACTCTACGTATTGTAAAATGCTTTGGCAGAATAAAAAAACACACTCTCCATTTCAATTCTTTTTAGTTCAAGTTTCTAAGACAATTATTTGGCAGGATATCAACCATCCCTCTAGTCTCCTTGCTCGCCAACCTAAAAGTTGGAAAATTTTGCGGAAGGAAAGGGTTAACCATGCTGGTGGCACCCAAAGATAATAGATTTCAACGAAAATAAATATTGATTTTTAAAATACTTACTAAGGAGCAATAATCCCGCACTACTAGAATACTGATGTGCAAACTTCAATTTTTCACTCCACCCTAGTGATGAAGTCACAAAGGCAGTCACTTTCATTTTTATTTTTTACAAATATATATCTTCCCTTCCCCCTCCTGTATGTTGCACCATCAAAGTTAAATGACAAAAATTATCCCAGGTCCAAAGGTCATCTATGTTGAAACTGTGATCAAGATGGTTGGGTGTTCAAGAATTAATTTTATTTTTATTTTTCAATCTCCTTTGCCCTCCCCCTCCCCTAGGTTCCACCGTCAAAGTGAAAATTAAAAAAAAAAATAGGCCTGAACCTTATCTATGTTGAAAGTTTGGTCGAGATCTGTTATTTGGTTCGAGTTATTAAGTTTTATTTTTTTATATAATTATCCTTCCTCCCTCTCACCTAAGTTCTACCGTCAAAATGGATAGCTAAAAACACTCCCAGCACAGAACCGCATCTTTGTCAAAAATTTGATCGAGATCGGTCGGGCCATTCAAGAGATTAATCACAAACATAGTCACTTTCAATTTTATAATATAGATTAATATTGTGTACCGGTGCTGTGTCATCAGTTGTAGCTCAGAATAATCTCTAAAAATACTCATAGAATAATGTAACTATTGGGGATGGAACTGATGCACAACACGGTACTTAACAACTAAATTATGATTGAATTTAAATAAAATTCAAATGTTTCTAACTTTGAAAAATGACTAGTAGGGAAAAGGTGAGAGAGAGAAAGGTTATGATTGAAAGATAAAGGATGAGCACTAGCCTGATAGATCCATCGAGACTGGCGTCGTCTTAGTCATCTGGAATGATGAATGTTTTCCCTTGGAGCAGCCTGGATAGCTGGAGACAGTCAACACCTGGATCTCTATCCTGTTGATCTGCAAGGGGCGTCGAGTTGTCTCGTCTTCATGCGTTTCCAATTATGTTTTCCCACATCTTCATTCCACTACTCTGCTAACAAATTTAAAGGCGTCTGCGGCGATGAACCGACAGAATGGTACTCTTGACTTATGGAGTCGGTCGTACTCCAATGGTGGGATCTGTTTGTCTCCGATGGTCCTGCACCTTCCTCAACTTCGTGGCGAATACCCCTTGTTGTTGTGTCCCCCTTGGTTTTGTGTCGCTGAAGAATGATGACTTTGGAGTTCAAAGAATCGGAAAGTATCAGGCTATGCTTGCAGGTATGCGGAAAGGCAATGAGGAAACTAGTCGTGTTTATTAACAAATATGCGTTTACAAAAGCCGTCTGAGAATGTACAATCTTGATCAAAGTTTCCTTCCGATGAATTTTCAAAAGTTCATGATTCTGTCGTTGATAATGCAATTTAATAAAATAATAAAAATTAGCGAATTAAGTTAAGAGTTTACACAATTATCTCATGGTCACTTCAAATCTAATACACAGTTACTTCACAATTGTATATAGTTAAGTTTTATATATTGTTCTATTTTATATTTTATTTTTATTTTTACTTTTGTGTTTATATATATTTTCATATTGATGTATTTATAATCAGTTGTATTTAGTATAGTTTGTTACTTTTAAATTATATTGTAATGATTTTGTAGGTAGAGACTAAATGACGATCCGGGCGAGTCTTTTTCCTCTTCACCAATTTATTACAAAATTCTGATTACAAATGTCTTCGATTTTATAAAGATTAAGTAGTGTTTTTCCTTAATGACTAGATGAAGGGATATCGATGTTTTGCCGGGTGCCCCTTCCGCTCATGGCAGCATCCAGAACACTGGCAAGGTTTATAGGTGAGATTGTGGATAACCCCCTCAGCTCACGGCAGCCTCGCAAGGTTTTCAGTTATAGTTGGGATCCCTAGTCCAGTGCGACATAGGGTTTAGGAAAGGTGTACTCCTAGTCCAATGCGACCTCAGAGCAGGTGGTGGTTAGTTGATCAGTTGGTCGACTAATGCCAGGTCCTTCTGTGGTCCATATTTATTTGTCCTCCTCGGGTCCCTTCGTGAGTCCGTCTCCTTTCGGCTTCCCTCGGTGTCTTCCGTGTTGATTTCTCGTCTGCGTCATTGTTTGTAATAGATAACACGTATTTGTATTATCATGTGCTTCTGTTATGATATGAGGATCCTTACAATATCTAGTAGTCATCAAAGGAAGATTAAGAGAAAGTTTTAAGGTAATTGGTCAAGTATAAACAACAGGTGTGTTACAGATGTCTGGAAAAGATAAACACAGGTGGGAGGGTAATTATGTCAGGGCAGGGGGCCGAGAGATGACGCCCGGGGAAGTACGACTCAGGTGGCTTCCCATGCAAACAATGAATTTTAGTATTTTCCCTTTTAGTATCAATGTCTATGCTCTGAAGATATCTCTTTCAGTTAGTAACCGATGAAGACAACGTTATGTTTCGAAACCGTTACACTGTAATTTAGTTTTTAATAAATAAGTGTGTATACTTTGATCAGAAGTTTTTATTATTCCCTTAAATGAGTTTTCGAGTTGTGATGGATAAAGTTACATTTATACACTATCTAAATAAAACTATACTCGTTTAACGGAAATTTGATCTTATACATCATCTGTACAGTTTTCTTATACCCATTCGATACAGGCCGGTAGCCAGCCCAAAAATTTAGGGGAGGGGGGCGGTTGAAGTTAGGGGGGCCCGATCCAACAATATTATAGTTCATCACCATATTATATTTCATTTGCAAGCCTACCGTGAAAATTTTAGAGGGGGCAAGCAAAAATTTAGGGGGGCCCGATAATTGTAGTAAAGTAAGATTTGATCTAGCTTCTCTTTACTGAAACATTCTGTCTTCGTCATTATATTATCGTAACTCAGTATAGAAACTCAATACCTACTCAGATAAAAAGTATTCCGGGTTAGGAACGACAATACAACTGCCAAAAATTATCAAAAGTTTGTTTCTGCACTTTCTGGGTTCTAATAGAGTTGGATAATATTTGTATACTGCTATGTTTAGCTTTGTTTCAAGTTGAATTTATCTGAAGAGCCATCATGAAGATAAAAAATTAAGTTTGCTTGCAAAGCTCGCAAATCAATTTTGTAAGTAAATGACAGAAAGAAAAAAAAGATACTTCATATATATATATATGTATGTATATATACCTTTGGATTACATATATTGCATGACGACAAAAATAACTCTTATCGATGTGGTCATATTTCGTTAATATAACGTAGAAAACACGCTAACTGTTAATTGCATCTAGATAAAAGCTAAAGTCTATATAAACATATATATATTTATCAGTTTATATTTTAAACAAACTATGGTCATAAAATTTCATGTAAATAATAAAAAAGTACCCTCTGTTTTACTGATAAAAAATAACACATTGAAATACTAGAAGTACACAGTGCTTTTGTATACATATTTTTTTCTCTCTCTGAGACCAGTTTAATTACGTAATAGCAGAAGTAACATTTTGTTTTTATTTTTTATGACCAAGAACACAAATTGAATAGATAACGGTTTTAAACTTGCAAATCATGAAATTTATCTCCACACTTCATAGAGCAAAACATCAGTTGAAGCTAATTTTACAAACGCAATAATAAATTGTTTTATAACGGCCTCAACAAAGGTCACTACTATATCAAGATGGAAAGATCCATTTAATGATCTGTTAGAATATCTTTTGATAACTATAAATGGAGGATAGAGAGAGGTTTTAACGTTCCTCTTGTAAATTTTGTAGATCTTTTCTCATCTCGATTTTCGAATAATTCCTTCTTGACTCATCTCGTCTTGAGCACAATAAGTTTCTTTTATCTGTAATGAACTGACCATTGGAATTAAATAATTCCCTTTTACATCGAACAAATTGACAGTACAGATCAAGTTGATGCAATATATACGGATTTCAGTAAAGCTTTTGATACACTGGATCATGATATTTTATTGAACAAGCTTATTTCATTCAACTTCATTCTCAAAGCTAGACAATTCTTAATGTCATACCTCTTTCATCGCAGACAACATATAATTTATAAAACTATAACAACTCCAAGTTTCATTGTAACGTCAGGGGTCCCTCAGGGCTCAAACCTTGGTCCATTATTATTCTTAATTTTTATAAATGATCTCCCAAATGTGCTACCAAATTGTACTAAATTATTATTTGCTCATGATGTAAAACTCTATCGAAGAATTTCCCAGCCCTCCGATGCTCTCGCACTACAAGAAGATCTAAGCGCACTACATACTTGGTGTATATCGAACAAACTTAATCTTAACATTAAAAAATGTAATGTTATTACATTCACTAAGAAAACTAATAATCTAAAATTTAATTACAGTATAAACAACACTCCTGTACAAAGAGTGGACACTGTAACAGATTTAGGGGTCACTATTAGCTCCAACTTTTCCTTCAACAAGCATACCAATCGCATTGTTTGTGAAGCCTACAAAAACCTCGGCTTCGTAATCAAACTTGGCTTTGACTTTTCAAATACTAATGTTCTTAAAACCCTGTTCAATAGTTACGTTAGATCCAAACTTGACTACTCTTCAATCATATGGCATCCCAACAGTCAGAAAAACAAAGCACGTCTTGAAGCGATTCAATCTCGTTTTGTGAGGTACTTAACTTATAAGAAGACAGGACTATATCCAAAATTCGAAAAATATACCGACGACTTCCTTCGTAAGCACGATATCTCATCTCTCGAAGATAAACGTACCACCCAACTTTTGATTTTCTTAATGAAATTATTGCAAAATAATATAGACTCTAAATATTTACTATCCGAGTTAGAATTACATGTTCCAGGTAAACGCACACGCCCTAGAAATGTTACTTTTCATTTACCTACAGCTAGAACAAATACGCTATACATGTCACCAATTAGGATAATGTGTTATATTTTTAACTCCTATGCTGAAAGTAATCCTGAACTTGACATATTTACTATAAATGACCGTTCTCTAAGAACTATTGTGCAGTCTTATTGAAGATTCATTAATTAAAATGGCCATATCTATAAATGTGTATTTGTAATTATGTAAGTGAATTCATGCCTACTCTAACTATATACAAACTGACTAGGTCACTATCATTAGGTAATATACCTGTTGTGATCTATATGTAACCATAAATAAACATAATTTACTTAAAATTGATGTATTTGTTATTGTTGTATTAGAGTTTAGTGTTCCTCACAGCACCGAGAGTATATGAGACGTGGTCCTACAGTTTAAGATGAAGTCCGAAACACAATAATGCGTTCAAATTTCAAGATTCTTCCATTAGGCATCGAATCCAGGACCCTGTGCACCAAAGGCCATGGGGTGCACTATCTACTAGTAGAGGCGCACCCACGGAAGGGAGGCCACCGAGCCCAGACCTCCCCAAAAGTTCCAAACTCAACATACATTTGTACACTTTCTCAATGAAACTATTCTTGTTCAACATAGAAATGATTGATGTAGCATGAAAATTTGATCTTACACTTCATCTGTACTCTTTCTCTTATTAAAACAATCTAGTTCTATAATTTGTTTTGAAAATACAAGTGGAAATATTTTACAATTACTTGTTGGGTACAGAATAATACAGCTCAATACTACTTAGACATAATGGCTTCTAGCATTGCACCCCCCTCCCCCCAAAGCTGGAAAACTTCTCAACAAAAATTTCTGGGTTCGTACCTGATCCCATAACTACTCATTATTAAACTGTCCTCTTCTTTACTGGCGAAAAGATACAGCTCTAAGGCTATGCTAGCCTTCAACTCATTATCAATTCTAAGAGCTTTATCATACTAACACTAATAACCCATTATCAACTCTAATAGCTTTACCATACTAACACTAATAACCATTATCAACTCTAATAGGTTTATCATACTAACACTAATAACCCATTATCAATTCTAATAGCTTTACCATACTAACACTAATAACCATTATCAACTCTAATAGCTTTATCATACTAACACCCATTATCAATTCTAATAGCTTTACCATACTAACACCAATAACCCATTATCAATTCTAATAGCTTTATCATACTAACACTAATAACCCATTATCAATTCTAATAGCTTTATCATACTAACACTAATAACCCATTATCAATTCTAATAGCTTTACCATACAAACACTAATAACCCATTATCAACTCTAATAGCTTTATCATACTAACACTAATAACCCATTATCAACTCTAATAGTTTTATCATACTAACACTAATAACCCATTATCAACTCTAATAGCTTTATCATACTAGCACTAATAACCAATTATCAACTCTAATAGCTTTATCATACTAACACTAATAACCATTATCAACTCTAATAGCTTTATCATACTAACACTAATAACCCATTATCAACTCTAATAGCTTATCATGCTATCACTAATGCCCCATTCTTATTATTATAAGGTGAATCACTAGGTGTTCTCGGTGCTATGCTAAAAACTGCTTGAATAGTGCGGCTTTGTCAGGTAGTGTCGTGTGTTTACTGGTGCCAGATAATAAAGGAAGTAATCATGGAATTCTGCGTGGATACTTAGTGGACAAATTAGTTTTCGACTCTTATTGCAATTCACAGCTAATTTCCGCTTCTCGAACTGCAATGCTAGAATCCAGGAATTAAACGTACAAATTTGGCAACAACGCATTATGGCGTTCTTAATAAGTTTCTTCTCAAAATCTATTTCCTTAAATATAAATTAATATTTAAATAAAACATGAAACATAACACGAAAAACGGTCAAACAATATATCTGTTTCATAATGAGATCGTCACTTTAAAATAGTTTACACATACAAATGAACATTTCATAAAACTGAGCACCTCTAGTAAGATCTAACAAGTGCCATCTTGTGGGCTCATTGTAAAACGAATGAAATATTTTCTTCTATTTATTACCTTTTTTGATATCAGAAGACACAACCAAATGAATAAGTGTCTTGTGTTGTAGCTGAAACATAACTCTATCTTACAGTACAATCTTATATATAAAAGAGAACGTACAAATCCTTTGTTAGCTCATCACGCTAATACGGCTGAACCAATTTCTTTCATTTTTGGGGGGTTATTAAGATTTGGACCCTAGATGGTTTTTATCATATCACTTTAATTTTCAATTACCAGTGTCTTGAGATAATTGACCATTCAAGTGTCCATAACGTACAAATCCTTTGTTAGCTCATCATAGCTAAATCTAACCGTATTTATATGCAACCCACATGACCGTGTCATTCGGCGGGTTAACATAAATGACAGGCGATATAATGTTAACATTTACTCCAATCTTCTATGGTTTTTATCATATCACTTGAAAGCGAAAAAGTAAAAATTATCTAAGTAACAAAGTTTATTGCGTTCCGGGGTGACCCCAGCGAAGCGGGGTGAACGCTGCTAGTATTTATAATATGTAACGTTTCATTGTGCAGTGGTTAACGTATAATGTTGCTTAAATAGCTTCAAGAGCTTAAAGATGCTTGTGAATTGTCACGCTATGCTACTAGTTTATATTAAAAGGGCAATTAGAAGATAAATTACTTTTATTTTGTAATATTTATTAGAACCATCACCTAAGAAGATATTGATATAAAACAAATGATATATGCAGGATAATAATATATAACACAGGTAATATAGTGGAAAGAAAAGCACCAAGGGGGAGTCCTTGGTTCCCTCGTGTGTGTCCTTTAATGTTTTTGTGGTCCTTCCTTCACTCAAATTAAGTCATGTAATATTCAACTACACAAAGCTTACTCACAAACGTCCTTTAATAGATGCTAGTCCTGGTAGCCACATCTTGGATTTTTCTTCATTCTCAGTTCCTGTACGACGTAAATTCGATACACCTAACTACACAATTGGCGGGTGTGGGTAGAATGATTTTTTTTTTTTTTGGTTAAAACGCTAGTTTTTATATTGTCACAAAACTGTTTTGGAATTTAGAAAGGCACTTTGTGTGATTTTTTGATAATGAGAAAATATGCTTTTTTTTTAATTTTTTTTTTTTTACTTTCTTCCAAAATAGTCATCTTGAAAGTACTGTTTTCATTTTCTGTAGATAGATTAAATTGTTATTTTGTTCTTCACAAAGGAGACGTCACTGATTGTATGCACGTCTAATAATTTTTAAAACTTTTCATTGTTTTATGTTTTTGGGAATATAATAAAGGGAATGAGCTAAAATATTTACTGATTTCCGGGTGGTGATCCACCTTACCGTCTGCTATTTTTATTAATAACTATTTCTACATTTATCTCTAATGGACCATTTTGTTTGTTTATTCTTGAAACAACTAATAAATGAAGAATACATTCTTCGACCAACAATATATACCTTTTATCCATAATCCTTCATCTTCTATTCCCATATAAACCCTTCGTAGGAGATAACCTTAAAATAATAATAATAATAATAATAATAATAATAATAATAATAATAATAATAATAATAATAATAATAATAATAAAACTATGTTTATTACCAATAATAACTGATAGTACAGAGTCCAACATAAGAATGTGTCATCTTGTATTAGGATACTGGCATGACAATTGTTTTGAAATTTTAAGTATGTTGTTGTATCGTTTTTCGCCCAACAGATGTCGTCACTGTTAATTGTTTTCAGTTAAAATTATATTGTAGTTCATTTTCTCGCTCAACAGATGTCGGTACTGTCAGGCCGACCTTCCTCTGTGAATATCGCAAATCGTTCCATGCCCCTCAAACTATTCAACAATGTGTTTGATTTTTAATCGGGTTACTGGCAGGGGCGTCATTTAAGGGGGGCAAAGAGGGGCATTTGCAACCCTGATATTGAGATTTATATAGATTTTATCAATAGAGTAGTAGTAAATGAGTGAAAAACGCGAAATTTTATTTATATCTAGGAGTTTTGCCCCCCCCCCAAGCAAAATCTGAAATGAAGCTCCTGGTTATTGGTTCAGTACCAAACTCCCCTCCCCACTGACGCTACACATCGATGACGTTCCCAAACCTGATAAAACACTTCAAAACATATTTATGTTGCTCGAACGTCAAGCGTGCTCAGACTGCTATTTTATTAATTAATTAGCCATGCGGACAGTACAGACATCTGTTGCGCGAAACACCGTACTACAATATAATTCTAACTAAAAACAATTGAAATAGCGACATCTGTTGGCGAAAAATCATACTACAACATACTTAAATTTCAAAACAATTGTCAGTGTCCTGATACGGGATGACAAAGAGTTGATACATTTTTCTGGCGGACTCTGAATATTTAACCATGTCGGAACAAAATGTGTATTTGTTTCAGTGCTGAATAAGTTTTAAAAAATGTAAAATATGGTGTTAAATAGCAGATTATGTCTATAGCTGAGTGTCTTTCCCTAATGGCAAGGCAGAAAAAAATCCAGTGTAACAGTAGCTAAGTTGGATTGCATAAAGAAAGGAAAAAACAATCTTAGGAAAGCCAACAAAAGAATTTTGTTACATATATAAGGTATCAAAAGGAACCGCAGGATACATCAGGATTTGACTGGAAAGAAAATGTAACCTCAATGTACAACTACACTCGGAAATCCAAGGAAGGATTTGGAAGGAAATCCAAATCCTTCCTTGGCTGGAGATCGAACCAAGGACCCCACGCACCAGAGGTAAGCACTCTACCACTGAGCCACCCTTCATTGTAGTCAAAAATAAATAAATTGTTGTATTATTTAGGACAGTAATGGGGGAAAAACCTAAAAAGTAACGTATTTCATTTAATTTCCCTAAACAAATAAACAGATGGAAATACTTATACAGTAGAGTAGCGAAAACTCGGCCTAGTCTGGACCAAAGGGTGGCCGAGTTTGTCAAAATGGCGGGTTATCGGAAATGGGGTTACAAAAGAATAAGTACACCGAGAAAAAAATGTAGGTGGCGTACTTAAAAAGGTAGGTTACATGCATAATTCCTGTAGTTTTTGGACTTAACGTACAGCAGACGTATAACTGAAAACGCATATTTTATAATACTTTCTGTATAAGTGTTCTATCTATACGTACTTTCTCTATGAAACAATGTAGGCGGTTAGAATCTCACATACAAATGGACGTATATAACATATAGCTGACGAAGGTAACATAAGTATATGCATGTGACGTACGGAAAACTGTTAAAAGTCAGACATCCTTCAACGACATGATGTAACATCTAAGGGCAGTGCCTATGTGGCATACGAATAACGTATGCTCCGTACTGATTTTTATAGTAAGCAAGAGGATACCTTATATTTGTACAATATACCGCTGTCCGGAGAACTAATTTTTCTCTGTGTACGAGTGTTTCAGAAAATACGTACTTGTTTCTATGTATTGGTTGGGTGAGAATACAACAGAGAATAAATTACCCAATTACCCTTAAACGAAGGAAAAGTACGTACTTTATGAAGGGATAGAGACTTTACTATACATGACACGTGGTAAAGGAGTGGGAGTGTGACGCGAAAAAAAAGGAACACACCCACGCCGGCAATAAACTTGAATGGGTCTGCGCGCGGATTGTTTTCTCCCTGACAGGGTGTGGCCAAGTTATTCGGACTGCCGCGCTATCGAATGCCGAGTTTGCGAAACTCTACTGTAACGTCCTTATATTATTTATGTTATCAAGAATAGTCGAACTCTTCTTTACTTACTTCAACAATACGGTATGGTTCGATAACAATCCATTCCACTTAATAACTCAGTTTCACAGGAACTGATGCTTAAGATTATTTTCGCCGCGTATTTGCGTAATCGCAAGTTAGTTGGGCAAACCAGTAAAAAGAAGACCTAAATCTAAACAAATAGAACTTGCACTTAAGAGCCTTCATCCCGGCGAAATTAAAATACCGCTAATTTTACAGTAATTATGTGATATCTTCAAATAGATAAAAGATAATTGAAATATGGAACGAGAGCGCATAAGACAATATTATTTTGCGTGAGGTACCGTTATCACAAGTCACCTAGTGGCTTTATGTTTCCAGCTGTTTAGAAACGCGAAAATAAATGCCGATTTTCAAAATGGCTCGAAATCGAAGCAGATAAGTGAGTCGGGATGACGGTTTCACATGTATAATAATATTGTCTAGGGCGCTCTTGTTCCACATTTCGATTATCTTTTATCTATTTGAAGATATCATATAATTACTGTAAAATTAGCGGTATTTTAATTTCGCCGGGATGAAGACTCTTAAGATGCAGTGGCGAACCTAGCCCGGGGTAGGTGGGGCTAGGCACCCTTAATTTTTTGTGACAAAAATAATTGAAGCTATTTTTTTTAAATATATTTTTCAAAGTTTATAGTAAGCGTAGCCTTTCATTCCTTATTGGAAAATATTTGAAACATTAGATATAAGTAGTTTTAGTTGCAGTTTTTCTGTTATGAAGTGGAGAGCTCCTTCATGGCTAAGCGGTTAACGTTCTTGCCTTTGGCGTGGGAGTCCCGGTTCGATTCCTGGCGGGAGCTCATGTGGTTCTGATTTCACGTTAATCAGTAGGTCCACGTCTTATATAGCCTCGCTGCTGAATGGGACGTAAACTCAAAAGCAACTCAAGTCAACTGTTATGTAGTGGGTAAAACAATACTTGAGATCAACAATGTCAACTTCCAACCTAGCCATAATATCTATAAGGAGAGAGTTAAATTGCAAACTTCTGCAGGACCTATGAAAAATTGTAAACCCGTGATACCCCTATCATAGTCTGGGTTCTGGTGCCACCCCGCAGTTTTTATCTTCTGGACCCGCCACTGATTTTAACCTTAGCATACAGAGAGCTTATTAACAGTAACATACATACTCTTAAACAGTGATGCAATTTTCTTGAATAAATCTTAGAAAATCAACATAAAAACATATTAGATTGGCACACTGATATACATATAAATTTTGCTTTCTCTATGCTGTGACAGGTGCCAATCAAAGTTTTGTTTAAACGTTTTTCATACTGCTATGTACTTTTTTAAAAAAAAATTCTACATCTTTTTTACTCTCTGTATATATATATATATATATATATATAGTATATATAAGAGAGAGAGAGCAGAATTCTTAAAAGTGAAATGACACATTGCATTTCTGTCCCCCTCGCACACCCAGCATCTGCGAATTTGCCATTTTTCGTCTCTCTCTCTCTCTCTCTCTCTCTCTCTCTCTCTATATATATATATATATATATATATATATATATATATATATATATGCCAAGGGAGTAGTCAACCAGCCACACTAGTTCAGCGTCTTCTTTTCATTATTGGGAGTAGCACTGCGTGAAATCGGGGAAGTCCCCCCATTTGGGGAACTGTCATGGTTGTCAAATTCACAGACAGCAGAAGAAGAACAAGACGAGGAAAAAGAAGAGGAGGAGGAGGACAATATATGCGGGAAACTGAAGGCTCTTCTTTTTCCTTTCCCTCTCTTTCTTTCTCCCAGTGTACGGAAGAGAAGATAGAGAATAATAATAAGAAGAATAAAAAAAAGAGTGTGCATAAGAAAAGATGACATCTCCACCCTGAAATGCCATTTTCTTTTACAAAAGAATACAAAATACACACACGCACATACTGTGTTCTCCAGGGTGGCAGCTATCACACCTCACTGCTGCTAGTTTCGCATACCCTACATATATATATAAATTCACACACAAAAGAAGAGAGACAGACCTATATGCACATTTGTGCTCACAAAAGAAGGTGATGGACCTCTTTCTTTTTCTGTAGATGTGAAATAGAATATTCTAAATCCCCAGAAATGGATGTCTCTTCTCTTATAGGCTATATACTGAAATTCTTACTGCCAGTTTCTTTTGTTTTCTTGAAACTTCAAAAGTTTTTACCTACAACTTTACGCTGGGTAAAGGTTAACTACAGAGTCCGTTAAAAATGTATACACAACTTAATTGAAACTATCTGCATATTGTTTTCGATATTGCATTGAATCATTAGGATTTATATAAAGGTAACCAAGAAAATTCTTCCGCTTTTTGTGGAGGTCTGTGTTCAATTGGCCCTCACACCGTAAGTTGAATGCGAATGGAGATAAAGCGAAGGTCAGTTGTTGGTGTGGGTATATCCAACATACTACCTGGTTGTGGCAGTTCAGTTACACCCACGGCTGTGAACTTGCGTTTGTGGCAGTTCAGTTATACCCACGGCTGTGAACTTGCGTAAGAACACAGTGAACATGGGACCTCCGCAGAGAGTCATAATGACGTGTAAGCTGTACGAGTTCAAACTGGGGTCAAAAGCCGCTGCAGTGGGGCAGAAGATATGCTAGGCCTTTGGTGAGAGCGTCGTCGCTATGCGGACAGTGCGGCTGTGGTTTAATAAGTTTAAGGACCGTCACGAAACACTCGAAGACGCATTACGTGCCGGAAGACCAATACATGTACAAAATAAGATCTTCAGACAGCAATTGAGGCCAACAATGGCCAGACACATGATGAACTGGAATTACAATTCACTGTGAGTGTACAAACTATTCGGCAGCACCTCCATCAATTTAGGAAGCACTCAGTGCCGGATTTAGGTTTGATTGGGCCCTAAGCTATCGAAGGTAGTGAGGCCCTATATATGTCTAATTTTCCTTTTCAGCTACAAAAAGTCGCCA
The DNA here is from genome assembly GCF_964235325.1 of Thermobia domestica. Taxonomy (NCBI): domain Eukaryota; kingdom Metazoa; phylum Arthropoda; class Insecta; order Zygentoma; family Lepismatidae; genus Thermobia; species Thermobia domestica. Next base: position 25,886,508 of record NC_137464.1, read on the forward strand.
TTTTTTGAATTTGAATATATGCAACATGCTAATTTTTATGCCTAATAGATACCTAAATACAGTACGTTTACACATAAAATATAGTCTACATTTTATTAACTTATATATTGATAAATTTACATTTTATAATCTTACAATTATGTTGCTAAGTTCTTAGAAATACAACCTACAGACTCATAATCTAGTTTCTGGAAGCTTGTTATAACATGAAATAATACGAAGTTTCAACGCAAACTACTAATAATTATGTATCACACGAACTTTGATAGTCTCTATTCTCTTGCCTCTCTTGAGGGGGTGTGGATCTAAGCACTAAATAATTTATATATGGCATTATTAGTATGAGATTATGTTATAATCTGCATACAACGCAATTGTAGTTAATGGAATGCATTTATATATCAATATCACTATAGTAGTCTACATTATGGGACAGCAAATCTTTGTACCCTGTTACACTGACTTAATTGATGTAAAAGACGGTATTTTTAGTAATATGTCATATTCATATAAAATATCAATAACAAAAATATTTAATGAGACTAATTAGATTAATACATCTGCTCAATACTCATTCAACTCTATCCGCCTTATGCAGAGTCGTTTAGACGCATGATTAGCGTCATACTAAAAGTCTGACTACTGCATGAAGCATATGTTAGTCTAAATCTTAAGTATGACAATAATCACGCGTATAAGAACCTATAAGTTCATCATGATTCGTTATATATTAGGTATACAAACGATAAACAAAGATTATCTACATGAAAATACTATTCTTACTGCCTTTGCCAAAGCAAAGTCATTGATGATAGCATCAAAATGATGAACTATGTAGCTTGTCATTAGTTCTTGAATAATTCCAGAAAAAAACGTTTACTGCATCTAAGTAATAGTTAACTGCTGCTTTACTACCAAGATTTAAGAAATGGCCTGCACATGGAATATACATAGCATACCTAATCTTCAATATTATTTCTTGCACATCCTACTATTGGCCTGACATGTTGGCAGCATTATCATATACCTGGCTTCAAAACTTGCTAAAATCAATTTTACTTTCATTTGCCATTTTAGCTATACTTTCGCCTGAGTGGCTATACCCATCTCTAGGAAGGTTAAAAAAACGTTCAATAGGAGTCCATTATCTGGAGATAACATATCTTACAATTACAGTTAGCTGATCAACTTGGGATAGGTCAGGAGTGAAATCTAGAGATAAACTGAACTTTCAAATCACTAAAAATGGATTCTCTTACTTTAACTCCAGCATTTAGATAAATTCATCACATATGTTTTAGAAAGGTAAGATGTGACACACGATCCTTTATTTTCAAATTCGTTTATATGGTTTGCTAGAAAAGGATCAAATTTTGCAATAAGTTCAAGTAGTCCAGGATAATTGCCATTGTATGGAGAACCAAATACTTCTCATTTCTTCTGAAAGGGAAACTACGCTTTACCAGTGTAATTGTAACTGCCAGAGCTTGTTTCCAGTATTGTTGTTCATTATGAATCTGTTCCGCTAGTTTGCAGTCAGTTGTTGAGCCACGTTTCCTTGTAATATATGCTACTAGAGCAGTTCTATGGTCTTTGGAGTTTTCATGACTTTGAATTAAATAGGTATTACGACAATCAGAAAATCCATCTGATGATAACAGTATGAAAGTGCTAGTGTAATGGCTGGGATACAGGGTTCCCATTACAAGCGAGGCACTGAAATAGGGTCCCCATTACAAGCCGGGATGGGAAACAAGGGCCACATTACAAGCAGGGTTTGGGAAAGAGGGCCCCATTATAAGCAGGGGCTGGGTAACAGAGGTCTCATTATAAGCAGGCACGGAAAGAGGGCCCCACTTCTTGCTTCATAAGAGTCGGTATATATAGAACGTGCGTTTAAACTTATTTGCATTTTCTTATTATTTGGAAATGACATTACATGTAGTTTTTCCTTTAAATCTTTTGGGGCTCTCAAGAAAGTGGGGCCCTAAGCTATAGTTTGTTTAGCTTATACGTAAATCCGGCACTGGAAGCACTACAAGTTGGGTCGATGGATCTCACATGATATGACCCCGAGCCAGAAGGCAACGCGAGCAGATACCTGCGTTTCTTTTCTGTCTCTTATGAGGAAGGAGCCATTTCTGGATAGAGAGTTGACGTGTGATGAGAAGTAGGTCCTGTACGAAGCTCCACGGCGCCGTCATCATTGGTTAGCATCCAATGAACCGGTTCCAAAACAGCTGAAATCAGCACTGCACCAGAAGAAGGTCCTCCTGAATGTTTGGTCGACGGCTCGCGGCATGGGAACTGCTACCAGCTGATCAGAGTATCAATGAAACTATGTTTGTCAGTAGTTGAGCCGTGTTCAAGAAAAACTCAAAACTCTGGGGCCAACACTACTGAATCGTAAACAGGTCCTCCTGTTACAGGACAACGCTAAACCCCATATAGCTGGGATGACCCGGGATACCCTTTCACGCCTTTGATGGGAAACACTTGCATCCACCATACTCTCCTGACATAGCACCGTCTGATTATCACCCGTTCCATTCCTTGGACAATTACCTTAGAGCACGCCAGTTCAAATTCCTATTAGAGGTACAAAATGCCCTAGGTACCTTCTTCTCTTCACGGCCCACCAAGTTCTACCGTGATGTAATCCGTGGCCTTCCAGGATGTTGGCAGAAGGTCGTCAATGCTGATGGGGACTTCTTTTGACCCCCCAGATACGTCTTAGGTGACATATCGATATTCGAAGTTGGTGGATGAAAAAGTGACGGAACTTTCTTGGTTATCTTTATAGAAAAAACACATGCATACGGGAGGTCGTGATCATCTGACTTGAATTCACCTTATGTTCATTGATGCATACTTAAAAAAAAAAAGAAAAGAAAAGAAAAAAGAAAGAAAAAAAAACAAAGTTTCAGAAGAGCAAAGGTGGCCATGGGCAGGGGGGTAGCCTCCCTGCCCAGCCCTTAACGTGTTGCCTGAAACAGGACTAAATATTCTCATCGAGAGAACACATTTACCTCTTACTTTTCATATAGTATTTCAGAAATACATGAAAATATTGAACCAACATTGGCACGTAACCTTCTTATGTGAGGGAGGGAGAAGTCGAACACTCCTTGTAGGAAAAGAAAAATGCACAAACACGCACACGCACGTACGCATGTTGCTCAGAGGCCAATATATTACTCGAAAAAGTAGACACAAGCATCCACTTACATGTGAGAAAGGTGCATTGAGGTCCCATATCTCACCGGTATCACGTTTGTGTCTTGCAATGGCATCCACAAATTTTCAGCAACTGGGAGGCTTTAAAATATGTAGGAGCTGACTCTAATGGAAATATTGAGAAGAGGATGAAAACCCAGAATGATGTAAAGTCAAGAAGAGAAGCGAACACAAAAATAGAATTGCCGATAGTAACCTGTGATAAATTTCGACGCGGGAAACCATTCGTTTTGAGTTACGATTTTCTTTCAACCACAAATTCCAGTCTTCTTCTGACAAACTCATAGATTTTTAAAAATAAACTCCATGTTTGTTTGACTTTCTCGTGGACTTTGCAACAGAAAGCAAAAGTTCTCTTTTTCTTTTTTCTTGATAAATATAAGCATGAACCAAGACTGGTAACGCGTGTCCACTTGTATTTATTTCTTCGTCAATAGTATAGATAGATAATTCGTAAAAAGTAAATTCAAAGCGGAAAAGAACACGTGATGGCTGCGACCACAAGTACAGGCTGCGACCTGTACCTCAAACAAACAACAGATTTCTGAGCAATAAGACAGGGACTTCCACTGGATGACACTAGTGTAAATCAACAATATTAGCGTTCAATGATGAGACATTTTCCCAGGTGCGTATTTACGCACTAGCCACAGGACATTGGAGGCTGCCCAGAAGAGAAAATTTAAATATTCAAATTTAAGGAAGAATTTCGGTACCATCACAGCGTCACCGAATTTTATCCTTACGACGCTACTGAGGCTACAAGGAAACTGAGGCTCCTGCTTACTGGCTGCGTGCGTAATCCGTCTTTTGTGATAGTAGTTTCGCCAGGCCCGTTGCCAGCCCAAAAATGTAGAGGGAGCCCGGCTGAAGTTAGGGGGGGAGCCGATCCAACCACATGATAGTTCATCACCATATTATAGTTCTTTTGCAAGCCTACTGTAAAAATTTTAAGGGGCGAGCAAAAATTTAGGGGTGCCCGGTCCCCCTAGACCCCCCTGGATACGGGTCTGAGTACCAAAGCAAACTAGTGAAATTGCATTTTTTGTAAACTGCTAACTGTACTTGGGAACTTATTCACAATACTGTATTGTACAGGTCAATTCAAAATGTTGGACCCGATTTCAAAAGTTGATTCTGTGAAATTTGTTATTCTGAGATATGCAGTTCGAAAGGTTAACTTTCGAAGTTTAGTTTCCACACAGTGTTTCCACTTTCTACCACTAAGAGGCAGCAACGATCATGAAATGAATTGTTGATATGTACCGTAGGTTTGGAAGGAGATAAGATGTGTGACGTTTTACGCAAGGTGTTCATATAGAACACTTGTAATGTGTTTGAAGTGGAAGGAGATAAGATGTGTGAAATTTTACGCAAGGTGTTCATATAGAACACTTGTAATGTGTTTGAAGTGGAAGGAGATAAGATGTGTGACGTTTTACGCAAGGCGTTCATATAGAACACTTGTAATGTGTTTGAAGTGGAAGGAGATAAGATGTGTGACGTTTTACGCAAGGTGTTCATATAGAACACTTGTAATGTGTTTGAAGTGGAAGGGGATAAGATGTGTGACGTTTTACGCGAGGTATTCATATAGAACACTTGTAATGTGTTTGAAGTGGAAGGAGATAAAATGTGTGACGTTTTACGCGAGGTGTTCATATAGAACACTTGTAATGTGTTTGAAGTGGAAGGAGATAAGATGTGTGACGTTTTACGCGAGGTATTCATATAGAACACTTGTAATATGTTTGAAGTGGAAGGAGATAAGATGTGTGACGTTTTACGCGAGGTGTTCATATAGAACACTTGTAATATGTTTGAAGTGGAAGGAGATAGGATGTGTGACGTTTTACGCGAGGTGTTCATATAGAACACTTGTAATGTGTTTGAAGTGGAAGAAGATAAGATGTGTGACGTTTTACGCGAGGTTCTCATATAGAACACATGTGACGTGTTTGAAGAAAACTTTGACAGCTTAACTTCCTTAGCACATGTCTTACCAAAACATATGTTTATTAAATTTCACACAATACATCTCTGAAATCGGGTCCATCATTTTGGCTTGCCTTGTATTTTCTATAGACTAGTATTTGTATTTAGTTTATTGAATTGTAGTTGTAGTTGTTTTAATGGCTTTTTTGTTTTGCTTTCATTTTACATCCTAGAGACACACTATAATATTTTGTCTTTTGAGTTTTTTTTTTTTCAAATGTTTGTTTTGCTTATACCTAACTGAATACGAATGAATAGGGGAGGAGAGAGAAGCGCAAAATTGTTCGTGGGTTTAGGAGTCGTAAAATACCTAAATATGAGTCTGAACATACCAATCGATTCATCTTATGAAACTAAATAGAGTAATATGGGGAAATGTAAATCTTCGTGCTTTGTTTTCGAGAAAATCGAAAAGGGGATTTTTTTTTGTATACCTAAAAATTTATAATAGGAGCTGTCAAAAAGTTCCAGCAATTCTGTTGGAGTGGATTTTAAGTTTAAAGTTCCTTTCAACAGTGAAGCTATATGAAACGGGACCTACTGATTAACGTGGAATCCGAACCACAAGAGCTCCCGTCGGGAATCAATCCCGGGTTTCCCCCGTCAAAGGCGAGGACGCTGGAATTCTGTTGTAGCACTTTATTACCATAATATAAGTGCGCATTTACTTAATTGCCTACAAAGTTGGCTTCTTCGGAACACTTGTTCCACCCAGTGTTTCTTCCAGACCTGTTTTTGGGGAACACTGCCCACTCCCCCGGAGCTCAAAGAGTGCCCGCCCGGAGAAGATCAAAATAATACGTCTATAATATAATAATAAATAGAATTGTATCAGCAGTGCACCCCCGGAATACCAAGTGTGCCCCTCCATCCCGAAAGATTGTTTCTGAAAGAAACACTGGTTTCACCTCTAATGAGATTGGTGGAAACACCAACTGAAGGCCTCTTTTGGTATCTTCCGAAGTTGAGGCGTCGCGTTGGTTTTGACCCTTCTGCCTCGGCGAAACGGAAAAGACCCATTTTTAGGTCTGGGAAGAGCCAAACATCCAACATGCTAAACTGTTTTTAATAGGGATGGCCAGAACCGGTTTTCGGGTCTGAACGGACCCGGTTCTAGAAGATCCGGTTCCGGAACCGGTTTTTCGGATCCAGATCTTGAACCGGTTTTTTGGATCCAGGTCTGGAACCGGTTCCGCCGAAACCGGAACTTTGTGGCCATCCCTAGTTTTTAAGGTTATCAAACTCTCTGAAGCAGATTTGCCCCAAATTACAAATTAATTGAGGTTTGCGCGTTGCTCGATCTGTGAAATTGCACCAACTGATCACAACACACTCCTTCGTTCAACTACATTACTCATACACTGCATGTTATGACCTGTTCACACACGTCAAACTCATAATTAGGCATCCTAAGAACTGTACTGTGAAAGATTCATTGTGATTGGATCACAGATGCTAAAACGAGAACAATATTCCGGGAACTTACTTCCTTTGACTGCTCCTCGTAGGAATTTATACGATAACTGCGCCATCTTTTAAGATGAAATTGATATTTTGAGATACTTGTATAACTCCATCAAACTTTTTTTTAATGACATTAGGACATGATTACTGAGATAGATATAGACCAAAAACTCATACTTAAATTTTTGTTTGACTATAACCAGTGTTCGAAGTGGGGGAAAAACCCAGAGGCGTTATGTTTTATTACAGTTTTGACTCGACATACCGGCTACCTAAATGTTGAAATACAGTGAGGGTATGTTGCCTAAAAGATTACATTTCTATTTATATCATGATTAAACCCATTGGAAAGCATTTCTGTCAACAATTCTCTGACATATATATAAAAGATATCCCGTTATGTTGTATTATAGAGAATTATATACGAAAATGTTCCAAAAACGAGTTTTTATATTAACAATTTCCTGTGGGAAAACTCCCGCATTCCCCACTCGATTCAGTGCTATTCCAAACCCCTGGAAGATCCGTCCCCACAACAGGCAATCCCTAAATACGTCCATGCTCAAAACACGACATGCATTGCGGCAAGAAGGCACACATACGTAAGAATGAAACAATTCAATATGACACATCAAAATATAAACTAGATTAACTTCTTTGAAGACACCTCATTTTAGAAACAAAAAGTAGGCGAAAGATAACAAAAATGTTGGTGTTGTCAACTTAAAAAGCATGTCTACATAAGAAATACAATCTTTTTTACGTACAAAGCTATTCTTCAATTACTGTGTATAAAAATTGATTTATTAAAGATATTTAGCTCTACTTCCAGTGACGGTATGTCTTGATCACTGAAAAATCAGATGCGGTATGCCTTCATCACTGAAAAACCAGAGGTGGTATGCCTTCATCACTGAAAAACCAGAGGTGGTATGGCATACCGCCGCATACCGTCTCACTTCGACCATTGACTATAACATTGCCCAAAGATAAGACTCATATCACTGAATAGCTGACAACGAGCTAAGCAAAATGAGATATTTAATTATAAATTCTTAGGAGTACTTTTTGAGAAAGTTCAGAACAATGAATTATGACCTTGAACAGAAACACATCCAGAATTTTTTGTTGGGACAGATCCAATATTGCAAGACACTATGTTGATGTAATATCGAACGGATGTTATTCTACAGCCGAAACAAATAAAGATAGGTAATTTTTAAGTACTGACAACTACGGGACCTGCATTTTCTGCAGATGTCGTGCAATTTCACACATCCACCTGTCAATTACAGGATTCATCCTGAAGGTGTCGTGTATTTTTGCACGGTGCAATTTGACACCGTGCCCATTATCGAGCAATTTCCCATAGTCCTCTTTATCGAATTAATCATTCTATGGGTGTCGTGTATTTTCACACGGTCCACCTGTCAATCACGTGATTCGTCCTGAAACTGTTTTCACTATACTGAGAGGGAGGACAACAGAACAAATGTGAATTAAGTAAGAAAAGAAAAGGAGGAAACAGAAGTTAAAATAAATATGAACAATTGCAATTAATACTACGGAAGGAGAGCTTAGGAAATCTTTCACTTTCACAAAATAAATAATCAAGAAAATAACGAGAAAGTAAAATAATTAAGAACAAGACACAGAAAATAAATGACCAAACAAAAGTTACAGTGAAGAAGAGAAAAATAGTAACACAAACAACGAGAAATTGAAATAAATAAGTGAAAAATAATAACAGAAATTATTGCAAATTGAAATAGATGAAAACAAAAAAAATGTATATGAAAATACAGAACAGAAAAACAATAATCAAAAATTAAAATAATTAGGAACAGAAGATAGAACATTCACAAATTTAAACAAATAAAGAATTAAATAAGCATTCCATCAGAGAATTCAGTGAGGAATTTCAAAACTCGAAGAAAATTTTGCCCTCCGCAGAACATAGAAAAACGTTGTGATTTGTGAAACAGAACATTAGTACCATCCTCCTAGGCGGTATTACGAAGAACCTTGTTATTTTGTTATTTTACGGGCAAACAGCACGTTGTTAAGGTGGAACCTTTATACTGATGTATACATCGTCAATCCATTTGGTACAATTCATAGCTCATTATTCCAGTGTTTGGAGATAGCTGAAGTTTCTTAAACATTTTTAAGATTTCCGCTATTTCGTAGCTTCCCCAGAACTACCTATCGTAATAATTGTAATCGTTCGTCAAGACGGATGTAAGTTGACTTTATACGCTTCTCCGAATCGCAAGCTAAGATCTGTTTCATTATGAAAAGCATGAAAACTAATGCTTAGATAAATATCACATCCAATGACATAAATGGTTTCCAATAAACGCAAAGGTCATAATGCCGTTTATACGTGATATCACTTCGATATCTCAATCCATTCCGGAGATTTATAAAGGATGGACAGTTCCTTACGAAAATAACACTTAAGTAATTTGCAAAGTGTAGACTCGGCAGGTTGCTGTATGAAATAACTATTTTTGAAGTCAGTAATTCTAGAACTATCGACTGAAAAAACTGTTTATTGTAACGTCTCATACAGCTTTGATGCTGAATGATACTCTAAGAAAAAAGCGTATGTGGCGTACGTAAAAACGTAGGTTAAATGCGTGAATCCTGTAGTTTTTAGACTTAACGTACGGCTATAGGTCCTGCAACAATCGTGTAACTGAAAACATATATTTTATACTTACTATCCGCATAAGTGTTCCGAATAAACATACTTTCCGTACAAGAGAAAGAACTGCATATAGGCGGTCATGATCTCACATACAGATGAATGTATATAACATGTAGATCACGTATGCAACATATAAATACGTATGTAATATACGGAAGAGTGTTAGATGTCAGACATCCTGCAACGGCATGATGTAACATCTAACTGGTAAAAGGGCAGCATGTATATAGCATATGAGTAACGAATGCTCCGTACAGATTTCCGTAGTAAAGATATGAAGTCCATATATTTGTACAGTACAGAAGTTGTTTCCGATCTATGGTGGTTACACACCTTGTACAGCGTGCACACGAAATTACCACCAAGTGAGAAGAAAAGAAAGCTGCAAGTCGTGTACTGCAAGGTACTTTGGTCCATTGACTCTGCGTGACAGATATGGTAAGTGCATATCGGGACAAATGCCATTCAAAATAAGTGCTTGTTGGGAAGGCTACATAACTGCCCTTTCCGACATGAACTACAGTTATAGTGCCATTATCAAACTATGCAAGGAGCGTGGATTCACTGTGTCCAAAAATATCATATCACAGGCGTTGAAAGGGGTAGGTAAGGCGAGGCGTGGGATAATTCCTGTGTGGCAGAAACAGGCCAACCCCAAGCCTGCTACTAGCCGCACACGAGCTAAAATTTGGGAAGTCGGGGCTTTGGTCATCAGAGAGAAGCCACTCACACAGAAGAGTATCACATACCGACTACAGACATCACTGAACACAGTGTACACGATCATTTACCGCGATTTGAGGTTGGTAAAGCGATGGAAGAGGCGTATTCATAAGCTCTTGCCAAAACATATGCAGGAAAGTCACACCAATTGTTGAAAGCTGTATAAGCGCTACCTGGCCGGTGAAAAATGGAAGTTTGTTGTAACACTGGACGAGGCATATTTTTGTCTGCATGACTGTCACAAGCCACGTGCACGATTTTTTTAATATCGATCGACAGGGTGCGAGGGACTTTCAGAGATTGTTCACTGAATGCAAGGAAAGTTTTGGAACAGGCTTCATGATAATTGCTGGATACTCGTACCAGGGCAAGCTGACCATACATTGTGTAGCCAAAAATACGAAGGTGAATTCGGAATATTATCAGGTTAACATCCTGACCCTGTTTATCACCATGGCATTTCCCGTCTCTATAGCAGGGACAATAATCGTGTGTGGGTGCATCAAGACATGGCGTCAAGTGACACATGTCACTCAACCCGCCTCTTCCTCCAAGAAATGGCAACATAAACTGGAATCCGTGCCATCCCATGTACAGACATTCCAGTGAAGTCCTCTGATGCGTCATTGAAGGACTTTTTCGCCTTCGGCCTCCTGAAACGAGCCTTGTTTCACAGGATACTACAGAAGACCCAAAGAAAGACATTACTACACTGCATGCCAGTTTTCTACAGTGCAAACTTAGCTGTCAGGCAATTGTCAAGATGCAGGGCCACCAAATAGAACACTCTCGGTGGTGGCGACATGGTTTCTCTTAAGGTAGGTGCAGTTTGAAATCGCCACCATAGATCCGAAACAATCTCTGTATACCGCTATTCGGATAACAGATTTTTCGCGGTGTTAACTCCAAACCAATCGCTAATACTATCCGAGATCAATACAAAGATTTCGGTTTAACTTACCAGAAATATGATAATTCTGGAGTCCAGAAAATTTCGGAGAAAAAAGAGCAAATTTAGAGGTAAAGATGAAAGAAATACAGTTTTTCATTTTCTTTACTTTCATCGTAATTTGATAACATACACAGTAGATCGGAAAAATAACGGAACTTTTTAAATTAAACAAAACGAAATAGATATCTTACAAACTGTAGTTCTTTTGATTCAAAATACATCCACATCCAACAATACATCCACGCTAGGCACATTTAACCAATGCTAGCATAGTGTTTCTAATGTCTGATTTCGGAATCGTTTCAATGACTGGACGTGTGTATCGTTGTTATAAAATATTCCTTTCATGACCAATTTTAATTTTGAGAATAGAAAATATCATACGGCGATACATCACGGGAATACGGAGGGTGTGGAAGCACATAGATTTTTTTTTTTTTTTTTAGCTGTAAAGTCAAGAACTGCGATGGTTCTTTGACATGGTGCGGAACAAATCGAGCACAGATTCTCCGTTTCTTTAAATCCTTCGTCAAAATTTCGTGAATCATGTCTTTCGTCGTATTTTATTTCTCTGCTATCCATCTTACAGTCGAATTCGCATCATGGGCGATCATTTCAAGCTCTTGTACCACCAACTTATCGCGATTTTTGTTTTTCGGCCTGTCTTTCTTTGGGTCTTCTTCCAAGGACTCACGACTGTCCCGGAATCGCGTATACTATTCGAACACAACGAGATAAGCATTCAATATCATACACTTGTTTCATCATTTCTAATGTTTGTGTAAGTATTTTGCGTAGCTTGAAACAAAATTCAATATTAGCTCTTTGCTCCATCGTGTTTTTGTGACGAGCTGACACCAGATACACTTACTTTTCTTGTTATGACTTGACTCTCCGTTAATCGGTTCTCACGATTGTGGTCTCGTTTTGTTCAGCAGATATCCAGCTTTCCGATGATATGTTGCTTCAATAGATGGAGCAGGTGTAAAATCTGTAAAAAAAATCTGTGTGGATCTGTAAAAAAAAAGTCCAGTTACTTTTCCGACATACTGTGTGTCTCGACGCTGAAAAGTATCATTAATCTCGAATAAATAAATCCAATTCATAATTTCGCATATGATTATATACCTCACCCTCACAGAAACTTAAGAAAGAACGAAAAAAAGAGAAAAAAGTATTTTACAATACAGTAAAAAAAATGTCGATATTTCTTCTTCCAAATTTCATCTTACTACTTAACATACCCCATTATGCCATTGCTATTATTATTTTCAACGTATGAACGGAAGGAAGGAACGAAGGGATGAAAATGGGAATGAAAAGGGACTTGGAGAGAAATGAAAGAAAAAGGAAAGAAGAATGGAAGACTAGTGTACTCAGTGGGGAATACCCTTCCTTCTGTTTCCTAAAATCTTACTTACATGCTTCAAGAATCTTGAAAGCAAAAAAACACGTCTTTGATCTATATTACTATAGTTGGAGAGATTCTTTCTTGAAAAGTTATGCATTTACTGGAACAGAATGCGAATGTGAACTGCGGACTTAAGTGCCTTCACTGGATCAGATGATTTGCGAATGCGAATTACATCAACCTGTCTATTTTAGAGCTTCAGTACGGAAATTTGATGCTTGTAAATTTGTTATCAGTTTAACGTCCCTTTCAGCAGCGAGACTATATGGGACGTGGATATACAGCTTAACGTAGAATCCGAACCATATGGAAATCTAACCCGGGTCTCTCATGTCGAAGATACGTACGCTAAAAGCTTAGCCACGAAGGGGGGACACTTGTAAATTAGTTGAGTTGAGTTGATTTTGAGTTTAACGTGCTGTTCAGCAGCGAGGCTATATGAGACATGGACCTACTGATTAACGTGGAATCCGAACCACATGAGCTCCCGCCGGGAATCGAACCCGGGTCTCCCACACCAAAGGCGCGTACGCTAACCGCTTAGCCACAAAGGAGCTCACTTGTAAATTAATGTCTTAAGTTCTTGAGAAAGCGATAACAATATGCGAACAATTTGCATTTGACCAGAAATAAATCATTTGCACTTTTCGTTTGATATATCGACGTTGTACACATAATATACTGTGATGTGATGGCACTGAGATGTGAAATTTGTACTCGTATTTAAATTCGATTTTAATGGAGGAACATTCCAAGACTCAAACTTTTTACATGAATAGTTACTTGGAATTTTGAAGTGAAAGAATAGTATAAGCAGTTGATTCGAGGGTGATGTTGTTTTCTTCTTATCAATATTTGCCTTTATATTTCTCAGACAGTGTTGCCGACTACATAGATACAATGATTTACGTATTATACCTACGTATATGTATGTTACTTACCTCTTACTTTTAATAAAGAAACATTTTAAAAGTATCGTTGAGTGGCATATTAGTGTTGTCATGTACAGTGGTGTCATGTTAGTTTTAATTCTGACAAAACACTAAACCTCTCTTACATGCAATGCAAGTCAGTATTAAAGCTTCTCACAAAGAAGCTTTGATCTAAATTGATCAACTGTCTGTCACCATACAAGTCGATCAATTCAGCGATTTGTCGGGTTAAGATAAGTCGCGGGAGCTTTAGCATAGAGTTTATTCACGGCACACGGCACTATTCTTGCAACAATCTCGCTCCCTGTAAATAAGACTTTAGAAACTTCTGGAACCTGATTTTTTCTGAAGAATGGGAAATGGTGAAAAAATAAGAAACGTGCTGGTTCTGATGACGAATGTATTTTTTTCTATCTCTTTCTCAGTTCGACTTCTCTTGTAAAGCTGCTCCTTTAGCAATAATTGGCTTGCGAAGATGTGGCAACAACGTAGACGTCCGGTCTTGAGCCCTGAGATAGGGGTAGAAAATCACAAGGGAGACGACGAATAGAAGAAGGAACATGGTGGTGCCAATGAACGAAGGAAGGAAAGAAAGAAGAAAAGGCTTCAGAGAGAGTTTTGGGATTTCACTTTCCTCCTTTCGGAAGATTCTCTGGAGACTGCAATGGAAAATGATCGCTGGATTTCTTTTAGATATATCTTTTCTCCTTTGATATGTCGACGCTGAACATTTTTCAACTAAAGGTATCTTACCTAGCTGCCGTTGGAGTAGCGTACTAGCTGTGTTTATAGAATTCCCCGCATGTATTGTGTGAAGAAGCGTCTTAAATGAAATAAATTTCATTTACCTTCAGAAGAACGAAAAAAATAAAAGCTTGCACTAAAAATTTTTCATCATACATATCCAACATGTAGTCAATATACCAACAGCCCAATTCAGTGGTTAGAAAGGATTTATTAACATTGTTGTAAATCGATTAACATATATACGAAGAAGAGGTTACCCGAATATCTCTATAATGAATTCGAATACTCCGGCAATTTAGCCGAATTCGAATAACGACAAAATATGCAAATATTACTCGAATAGCAAAACACTGTGAAGATAATTGTTCGAACAATGAACAATTATGTGAATAATTCTTCGAATAACAAACATTTGTTCGAATAATTCTTCTAATAACTAATAATAATGTGAATAATTCTTCGAATAACAAACATTTGTTCAAATAATTCTTCTAATAACTAATAATAACGTGAATCTTTCTTCGAATAACAAAACGTTTGTTCGAATAATCCTTCTAATAATTAAGAATAGTATGAATAATTCTTCGAATAACAAACATTTGTTCGAATAATTTTTCCAATAACTAATAATAATGTGAATAATTCCTCGAATAACAAACATTTGTTCGAATAATCCTTCTAATAGCGTATAATTAGTATGAATAATTCCTCGAATAACAAACAGTCGTTCGAATAATTCTTCTACTAACGTATAATTAAAATGAATATTTCTTAGAATAACAAACATTTGTTCGAATTATTCTTCTAACTAAGAATAGTGTGAAAAATTCTTCAAATAATGAACATTTGTTCTAATAATTCTTCTAATAATGTACAATTAGTATTAATAATTCTTCTAATAACGTGTAATTAGTATTAATAATTCTTCGAATAACAAACAATCTTTCGAATAATTCTTTAATAACTAATAATAGTGTGAATAATTCTCCGAATAACAACATTTGTTCGAATAATTCTTCTAATAACTAACAACAGTGTGAATAATTTTTCAAACAATGAACATTTGTTGGAATTATTCTTCTAATAACGTACAATTAGTATGAATAATTCTTCGAATAACAAACATTTGTTGGAATAATTCTTCTAATAACGTACAACATGTATAATAATTCTTCAAATAACAAACAATTGTTCGAATAATTCTTTTAATAACTAATAATAGTGTGAATAATACTTGGAATAATAAAGATTTTTTTTTTTGAATTTTTGTTCACTTGTGTGAATAATTATTTGAAGAATGAACAATTCTTCGAATAATAAAGAATGGAAGGAGTAATTCTTCTGGGAATAAAACAAAACAAAACAAAAAAAGTGTAATTTTTTTTAATTAGAACAATTTTACGACTAATTCTTCCAATAATGAACAAGTGTGAGAATAATCTATCAAATAACGGAGAATGGGTGAATAATTCTTCGAACAGCAAACAATCTTGTCAATAATAATTGTTTGAATAACAAAGAATTGTGCAAATCAGAAGCGGTTCGCTGCTAATCGCTCGCGAGCATATGCACACCCACATTAATTAAATTAATTTATGTTACTTTAAGAATGTAGATAAGAACTGAAATAAATTCCATAAAATTTCTGAAGAAAAATCACACTGTGGATTTCGACGCGCACAGCTACTTTTCAGTCTTCTAAACTGTGGCAGTCACATTTTTGAAGTTTGAGAACGAGCAGCGAGAACTCAAGACACCTAAGAAAGTGGAGTCTAGTGTCTCATTCTCTCTCTCTCTCCAAAACTACTAACAGTTATTAAACAGGTGCTGATGATGCTTATGTATAAAGGGGTGATATGTTTATGTACTGTATTTACAAATCACGCATATCACATCCACAGCTAATGATTAAACCCATTTTACTTATTCACCCAGATATCATGGAGGAACGAGAAGTAAGACTTGACGAATATTTTAGATGTTACTTGCTTCGATTCTTATTCAAAAGTACATGCGTTAATATGATAAATATCACATGCTTTGTTCATATGTTAATATAATGATATAATACTTAAATATTAGTACAATGAATTACTTATCTTAACTTGTTTCTGCAGTAATTGTTGCTTGCTTGCTGCTAAACCACATGGTTGTTTGCTAAACCATCATACTTTGTCTTCGGTCACACATAAACTGAGTAGCACTCTAAAACACCGTTAAGAACATGTAAATCTTGTATATTAATGAACATGAGTGTTTCTCTAAATCCTTTTCTAAAACTATGAATGAATATGCTTGCCTAGCTGCACTTCACAGCACATTGTCGAATGCAGAGACACAACTTGGATAGAACACTGAAGGCACTGTTGCCAGTCAATGCAAACACAACTCACTAAAACT
Source organism: Thermobia domestica (assembly GCF_964235325.1). NCBI lineage: Eukaryota > Metazoa > Arthropoda > Insecta > Zygentoma > Lepismatidae > Thermobia > Thermobia domestica. Next base: position 25,903,082 of record NC_137464.1, read on the forward strand.
CACACCAAAAATCACTAAAAGAATCACAAAGAATTTACTAAAACCACTAAACTATATACAAAAAATGAAACTAATTTGAATAAAAATAATGCACATATGCAAGCTTATCCAGGTGCCTCGGACACAAATTCATGTAGACTACGAACGTAAAATTGCCTTATGTATACCCCACAAGAAGAATTTTTTAAAGTAAAACGAAATTGATCATATGTTAGGAGTTATATGTGGGTGCCGTGATGGCTGAAATCGATCTCTAGAGGGAAGTCAGTACGTTTCAATGGAAGATATTCGCATATACTAAGTGGTACGACTATGAACGTACTCGCATATGCATAGTAGTATTACATGGATCAAGGATCAAGTTAGTTCACTTCCTGCCGATTTTCTGCAATCAGTGTTGCCAAATGCAGGCGGACATTCCTCGTGAAACGGGAAATTTTGTATTATCGTGAAAAATTGTGTACTTACATATGATACCTTAATGATTATATTCAATGTAATTTATGAGAATAATTTCACGGTCTATTTGCAATTCACGTTAAGGAGTCTTGTGAGACTGTTCTTAAAAGTATGTCCATCATATGTCAGAGAGAAATATTATGATACAATTTTTATAAATTAGTCTATAATTCTCAGAAGTAGAACACCTTTTCGTGTCTCTCACTCTCTGTTTTTTATACATTAGTGGGATACCTCGGGATAAATAGGGTAATCTTAAATATACTAATTGAAAGGCTTGGTGGAAGAAGGGCCTATCCCACTCCTCCGTGAAACATGAGTTTTGTGGCTGAAGTGTAAGCTAATGCCACTTAGTGTTACTCATTGGACTAAATGCATTGTGGGATATGCAATGGTGTTTTGTATCTACTCTACAAACTAAAATACCTACGTTACTTAGATTATTTCTGCATTAAAACTGTATTTCTCTCCAAATCACAAAATTGTGGGATAAGCCCTTCTTCCACCAAGCCCTTCAATTATAATAGAAGATTGGAGGTCTCATTCTGTATCCGTTTGCGTCAACGCAACATGAAAGTTGACTTTTACCTGTAGTTTGCGATAATTAACATAGCAGTTATAATTGCTTACTGCTTTTTTTGCGTTGCAATACATACATCTTACCAAGACTGATGCGGAATGAGGCCCTGAAACATAATGAAATAAAAGTGTTGTTTCTTGTGTGAGTGTGTAAGTTGTGTAAGTTTAAGAGATGTAGATTACATATCGTCGATCCAATGCCAAAACCGTGAATGTGCCAAGTTTGACTTTGAGTTATAACCGTTTTAATATTCAACTTACTCCGAAAACAACAGTATATAGACTTAGGTACATGTTTTAGGAATTGACGATAACTTCTAATATACTCATATTTCACAAATGGGGCTTTGATATTGGAATCTGTGTGCCCCAAATAACTTGAAACTGCATTTAGGTGAAAATAGCAAAATTTGCACATTCGCGGTTTACGCATTGGACCAATTCACTTTGAAGCTTGTGGAAGATTCGATATGAGCTGTGTTCAAGAGCATATAACCTTGTTCTCCTTTACACTTGGAAAAAAAAAGTTTAAAAATAATTGCAGACTAAAGCGGCCATAGACTTGATTGAAGCCAGTATGTGTAGATGTAGTTTAATATTCCTGTACGTGATAAGTATGACTCAGATTGGGGAAATGAGGTTATAAATGCCTACTTATTTTTTTACGAGTTCGTTCTCTTCTGAGATTTGATTCAAGTTTTAGCTTTCCGTTAAGCAACGAGGCTATATGAACAGTGGACCTACAACTCAACGTAGGATCCGAACCACATGAGCTTCCTCAAGAAATGTAATCAGGTCTCCTGCGCGAAAGACTCATATTCTATCCACATATGAAGCATTCTCTCTCCTGAAAAAGTTAGAACTTAGACCGATATGGTCATTGGTGAAAAAAGTGCAGAATCTTAAAAAAAAAAGAAAGAAAGAAAAAGAAACGGAGAATTCACTTGAATGCGGTATTAGAGTTAAGTGTTTTAGAAAATAAACTAATTGTACAACTTAACAGTACGTTTAGATGTAATATTGTTAAGCATAGTGAACAAGGTGCGAAGATGGGACACCTATTTTGTCAAACAAATGACTGTGTCGAGTTTTGCGAAGCCTTTGAGTTCCAACAAAACGAAGTCCTTTACAAATCTTGACATTTTTAGAGATCTTATACAATTACGTTCTAACTAGATTAGGAAAAAATAACATCTTAAGAAGGCTTTTGTGTTTAGCGGAACATTGAGAGATATTCAAAATGATTACGCTTACGCGTACCTTAAGGAAAAAATAAGGAACTGACTATGTTGTAGTAATAGTGGACATAGTTAGTCATTTTTTATATTTTCCAAATCGTAATATTTTGTTATGTATTACAGTGCAGTAGGTTAGGATGATTTTGGATTTTTATAAATTCAAATAGTGAGGGTGAGAAGACTGTATGAAAAGGGAAGAAAAAAGACTGACACATGAGTCTAAGTTGATGAGTGCGCATCCATTTGGCTTGATCACGAGCCGCCACTGGTGAAAATAATTATTCGAATATTTCTCACAACCTGATTAATGATTCTCAAATATTCGTTTATCCAGTGGTTCTTGTAGAAGATGGAAAAATAGCTTAGAAAATGTTTCGTACATAATAAAAAATGTTGGTGTTAATTCAACTTAATTTTAACCCATAGCAGTGGTCCCAGTGCAGCTACTGGGATCCGGTGTTGTGGTTAACACAGCTTTTGTGTTACTATTTGGTATAGAGATGGTGCTATTGAGGTATTACAGAACTAGGCGAATAAGCGAAGAAACGTGAAAATAGGACCAGTGTGGCAGTCAGTGTTGCCAATTGTAGCGGAATTCCGCTACGCGTAGCTACCTTTCGTTTCCCTGGCGACAAAGGGGCGATGGACGAAAAATATGAAAAAATGTAGCGACTTTAGAAAACTTATCTTAAAACTTTTAACTTCTCCCCACAGCTTCAAAGAAGTGAACAAATTACGTAAGAAAACATTTATTTCTCTAATATAGTTTTGTAGAGGGAAAGTAGCTACACAAATTTCAATGAACGGAATTGTCCTGTCTTCGAGAATGCTGTATGTAGCAGGAGAGGAGAATTGCACAAGTGTTTTCATGTCTTCTGCTGATGCTGTTGACTTCATTCAAAATAGGGAGCGGTCCCGGTGTTCGATTCCCGGTGCGGGCGGTGTTCGAAAAAATGTAAAACGCTTTTTCAGGCCAGCCACCCTGAATGAGGTTTTACTTGGTTTTCCTCATTCACATCAGGCAAATGCCGGGGTGGTACCTAACTTATAAGTTCCAGGCCGCTTCCTTCCTTCCCCAATCCTTTCTTCCTTCCCTTTCTCAGGATAGTGTGCTCGCCGAGGGACGTCATCCCTCAAACGTGAAGGGCTAAATGGCCTTAGATGCCGAAAGTTCAGAAATCTAAATCCTAACGTAATAATTCAAAATAGGAATTGCATTTGAGTCGTAAAGGTGCATCTTTTGTTATTGTAACTGGCAGACGGCATCTACAAGAAGCCATACAATCGACGAGGAAAGCTAAAGTTTTTTTTTTTTTTTTTTTTAGTTTGTTAATTTTATTTCGTAGGTTATTTAATTAAAATGTTATAATTTTGTAGTAATGGAAAGCATATGCAAACAGGTACGTACGTAGTATTGTACTGGTTACTAAGTTATCGTATTCAGTAACAAGTAAAACATACTTGTACGTATTCCCTTCATTTAATTTCTTCTATTTTTTTTTTAAAAAAAAAGGTGTTTACAATTACAACTGATATTACTTAATGGCAATATATTAATAAAGAATATTATAATAAAATAATGATAAGCATTGACCGTGACTTTTACTTTAATAATGTTAATTCAAATAAGCCTGAAATTCTTTTTTCCGTCCGTAAAATTTAGTGAATTTAGGCCTATTATTAATGTGTGAAATATTTCGCAGTTTTGTTAAGAGTCTTCATCCCGGCGAAATTAAAATACCGCTAATTTTGCAGAAATTATGTGATATCTTCAAATAGATAAAAGATAATCGAAATGTGGAACAAGAGCGCCCTAGACAATATTATTTTACATGAGAAACCGTTATCACGACTCACTTATCTGCTTTCGATTTCGAGCCATTTTGAAAATCGGTATTTGTTTTCGCGTTTCTAAACAGCTGAAAACGGAAAGCCACTAGGTGACTTGTGATAACGGTACCTCACGCAAAATAATATTGTCTAGGGCGCTCTTGTTCCATATTTCAATTATCTTTTATCTATTTGAAGATATCACATAATTACTGTAAAATTAGCGGTATTTTAATTTCGCCGGGATGAAGACTCTTAACAGTGTTTTTTGGACTATTAAAGTATAATTTTATATAATGTAGGGGAAAATAGCAGAATTTCAGTAAGAGTAGCAGAACGTGGCTGAATTTTGACAGCACAGTAGCGACTTTTTGAGCTAGCAACCTGGCAACACTAGTGGCGGTGATCTTTCTATATATGCACATCATATGTTGTTAGTAACAGCACAGCTAGTGTGCGGAAGAGAAGCCATTAATATAATAATATTACTTGTAACTATATTACTCCTCAGTGCCTAGGGAAAGCTTTCATTTGAGGACAATGACTTAGCAACCGTAATGCAACATCAACATGACAATACTGTAACTGTAAGATTGCAGATTATCTTCGACAAATTCCATAAATATCTAAAGAAGTAATATGTATTACTTTTTACGCTTTACTATGTTAACAGATCGAAACCATATTCACAAAGATATTAAATATCCACTGAACGCACGGAATTCGTGTTACTATTCATTCCAAAATGTTTTGTCTTCGTGAATCCAGTCGAAGAATTTGAAGCTTAAAACATTAAATGATTATAACGCCTATTGTGCTGTATGGTTATAAAACATAGTCACTTTCCTTAAGGGAAGAACGCAGACTGAAAGTATTTGAAAATGAAATCCTAAGGTGAACATTCGAACCCAAAACGAACTAGAATGGAGAATGGTGGAAACTTCATAACGAGGAACTGCATAATTTATACGGTTGCGGTCACTAAGTCTAGGAGCCTTAGGTAGACAGGGCATGTAGCCAAAGTGGAAGAAAGTAGGAACGCTTTTAAAATTTTAACTGGATTCCAATCGGGAAAATACCTAGGCGTAGATAGAAGGACAAGATGGATGTTACATAAATAAGAATACAAAGTAGAAAGTGGATCCAGTTGGCTAAGGATATAAGTCAATGAAGTGCTTTTGTGAATGCAGCATTGAACCTCCGTGTTCCATAGGCCATAGAGCTAATCAGTTAATTTTTGTTAACGTGTGCAAACAGTCGTTTTGACTTCTGAATATCACCTTTATTTGTAGTCTGGCCTCGCAATGTAGTAGTTATTCATACCTCTTAAAAATGAATGAGTTACTTAAGAGCTATTGACTTCTGAATATCACCTTTATTTGTAGTCTGGCCTCGCAATGTAGTAGTTGTTCATACCTCTTAAAAATGAATGAGTTACTTAAGAGCTATTGACTTCTGAATATCACCTTTATTTGTAGTCTGGCCTCGCAATGTAGTAGTTATTCATACCTCTTAAAAATGAATGAGTTACTTAAGAGCTATTGACTTCTGAATATCACCTTTATTTGTAGTCTGGCCTCGCAATGTAGTAGTTGTTCATACCTCTTAAAAATGAATGAGTTACTTAAGAGCTATTGACTTCTGAATATCACCTTTATTTGTAGTCTGGCCTCGCAATGTAGTAGTTGTTCATACCTCTTAAAAATGAATGAGTTACTTAAGAGCTATTGACTTCTGAATATCACCTTTATTTGTAGTCTGGCCTCGCAATGTAGTAGTTGTTCATACCTCTTAAAAATGAATGAGTTACTTAAGAGCTATTGACTTCTGAATATCACCTTTATTTGTAGTCTGGCCTCGCAATGTAGTAGTTGTTCATACCTCTTAAAAATGAATGAGTTACTTAAGAGCTATTGACTTCTGAATATCACCTTTATTTGTAGTCTGGCCTCGCAATGTAGTAGTTGTTCATACCTCATAAAAATAGATGAGTTACCTAAGAACCATCTTCAACCATATTTGGCCCCACTATTTCGCACACACACTTTGACCGCGGCAGTCAACTTGTTAATTAGAATTGTGATTGCCCGGACCGCGTAAAGAAAGATCGATAAGTTAGAGTATTATCCAACTAATAACCAGTGATTACATCGATATGTTATGGTTGATTAGTAGAATATATTGACTTCTGAATATCACGTTTATTTGTAGTCTGGCCTCGCAATGTACTAGTTCATATTTCATTTTTGCATTAGTGTTCATAAATAAACTAGAATATAACAAGAAGTTGTTTTATTCAGAGTGAAGGAAGTTTGGTGAAAATATTCGAAGTATCTCTGATCAGAAGTCGAACTCGAGATCACAAGTACTAACAATATAAATAAAATAACAAGAGGAAAATGGAGTTTATAGCAATTGATTATTCGCAGAGGTCTTCGTGGTTTGAAAAATTGTTCGCACGAATGTTCGTTGTTCAAATAATTATTTTCGCACATTTTATTTTTTTTTTAAATTGTTATTCGAAAAAATATTTGCACACGTGTTCGTTGTTTGAAGAATAATTTACGGAAATATTCATAGTGCAAATGACGAAAAATTGTACGATTAATTCTTCAAATAAGGAACTTTTATGCAAATATCTCTTCGAATAACTGTGCGAATAGTTCTTCTGCCAACAACAAACAATCGTGCGAATGATTTTTAAATAACGGGAAAAAACTTAAATAACGGAACTGCTATTTTCAATACCATAACATCTTCATTAGTATCGTCGTGGGAAATCTACTTTCCAGAGGACTAAGGCTGTATATGGAAAACGAAATCGGCTCTTGACAAACGATCTTCAGATCTGGCATAAACTGTCCCGATTCACTCGACTGTGTTTAATGTCATCACCTCTTTATCAGTGGTGTCCCCACGGATCTACTGGAGAAGGCGTTATACTTTATTGCGATAAAGGAAAGATCTATCGAAAAACAGACTTTGGATATGTACCGGTATGTGAATTAATTACGGCATGATATGCTCTGTCTGTTAGTACTGTTCTCCGAAATGTACGTTGTGAGAGGATTGGGTAGTTCTGGGCTAAGATTCTAGTAAAAAAAATATTCGGCTTTCAAATTGGATGTCCTCGAAACAGGATCTTGTACTGGTGACTCGCGAACAGACCCACCATAGTATTGAAGTAGCCCTTTTTCCTATCAGGACTGTTAGATATTTCCGCCATTTTTTTTTTTTTTTTTGCTTATTTTTTGATTACGTAAAGGTTTGAAGTAGCAAGTTAGATGAAACACAGTGAAATATTTAAAATCATTTTCGGTATTCACGTGTTAACACAAGTACCTCTGAATAACGGAGACCGATGGATTTACCAAATAACTCTTGAATTTTAAGAGCATTTCTAGAACGTTAGATTGAGATTTCTTCTTATGAACATAATTATGATAAACACATGACTAAAAACAGACAATTTGATAAATGATTTGTGTCCTCATGTTTGATTATACGTAGAACGACCTTACTGTCAAAGTCATACGTTCAGACAGGAAAAAAAAAATGAATAAACAATACTAAAAAGACATTTGAGTTCATATGATACCCTTTCCCACTTGGAAGACATTAAAAAGCAATTTGAAAAGCATAACTGTGTCAGAGTTATTGATTCACAGAGAATGGGATGGCGGAGTGTAGGGGGGAGGGAGGGAGGAGATTGCATATATCAAAGTATCTCTCAGCTGGATGTCTCATAACACATCAAACGCGTACACGCATACTAGCATTACTCTCTCTATCTCTCTCTCGTACCAAATTATTGTGTCATTAAGTTCAGAGATCGCCCATATGTTTCAGTGACTGCACTGCGTGTGATGTGGTTATATATATATATATATATATATATATATATATATATATATATATATATATATATATATATATATATATATATTATGAGAATGACAGTATTAGAATCCTTCATGTGATGTAGAACTGAAATTGAAATACAGCAAACTACACTTTGAGTTGAAGGTTATTTATGAGGGAATATCAAAATAAACCAGGACTTAGTTTCTTTACAATAAAAGTTCTGTTCCAATATCTGCGAACAGCCAGATGGCTTAAGCTTAACCGGATGTTATGTGTTCAGTGAATCTTTGAAATGAAATGAAATCTTTCAGTTTAACGTTTCACGATTATGCCCTTTAGGTTAAGGGAGACGATAATTAAAGCAAATGAATGATGATAGAAGAATTGATGGAATGAGAAAGTGGGAGGAAACAGGAGTAGCCCGAAAAAAATCCAAGGACACGATGTTGTCCACCACAAATTTACTTGACCGGGGATTGAACCACAGACCCCATGTGCTCTACCTCTGATCCACCGTGCCAACTTTCCACTGAATCTGTCCTCAATGTAAAATTATTTCTGACTTTTTAGCCCGGAGTTCATTTCCTCTTAATTTAGGCATGTGGTGCCTCACAATGCTCGGGTGTACACAGAGTGTGGTCGTGTCATCACCGAGACTTAAGTGCGGGACAACTGGAGCCAAAATACTTATTTTGAATGTGTGTCTCAACAGTTTTTTCTTTCTTATTATTATTTTCGTTTTTCGATTCTTTTTTTTAAAATTACTTTTAGCGGAAGAATAAAAACAAACACTATACAATATGTTGCAGAAGTTACAACATAAGTTATATCTTTGATTTCAATGTTACCTACTGGTAGTGGTATCACACATTGAGATCAGGTGATCTCGGAGGCCATAATTCTTTCGAGATGAGTTGTTTTGAGGAGTATGGCTCCAAGAACTGGATTGACTCTGGTTTTTGTGTAGTGTGAGCAGTAGCGTTATCTTTGTAAGATTCATTCATAATATTTTTCTGCACTGCAAACTGTTCCATGAAACCTGACAGCTGTAGAATATATATACACTTCTGAAATGACTATTGTTTTCAGACTAATCAATTCTACCACCGGGAGGAAGGGTACGAGCTGTAAAAGGGAAGTTTGTAGATGCAGTTACTAATAAGTGCATGCATAAGAACATCAATTATATTAAATTACAATTTCCTTATTTTACGGCCGGATTAAATCTTACACTTGTAAAATGTAATTAAATAAGAGAAACTGGTTGGGATATTGACTGGTAAGGAGTTGTATTCTAAGAGACAACCCATAAGATATAGTGGAAAGAAAAACAAGGAGAGGCAAAAGAGGCTACAATCTATTTAATTATTTATTTGGCACCTATTACAGTATAAAACAGATCAATTGCTGAGAATTGTATTAAAACGAAATATTGATGTAACAAGATGAAGAGATTAACTGAAGACTGTGCGACGCACGAAAAATTCTCAGTTTGGTCAAGTCCCATACCAGTAAGGGCAGAATTATAATAATCTTTCTATACTGGATCTATTTATTATACTGGTACCATTAAATAAGGAAATAGTTAAAACTCATTCCATGGCCTATGGAGTTCAATGCAGTATTCACAAAAGCTCTCCACTGATTTCTATCCTTAGCCAATTGGATGCAGTTTCTACTTTGTATTCCTATTTCCAGTGGTGCCCCCCCTTATGTCCATGACGCACCCCCCAATTGTCTACCCGTAAGTGTTCTTCCATGAAAAAAATCTTCTTTTCGATTAATTTTTACACTCCCTGAAACATATTTATACAGATTTTTACCCCCCCCAAATACTTCAATGACGCACTTTGCGTCATAACCCCCCGTTGTGGGCACCCCTGCTATTTCTGCGAGATCCATCTTAATAGTGTCCTTCCATCTGTGCCCAGGTATCCCGAATGGTTGTTTTCTGATTGAATTTCCAGTGAAATCTTGAAAGCGTTCCTACTTTCTTCCATTCTGGCGACATGACCTGCCCACCTGAGTCTCCTAGACTTGATGACGCTAACAATGTTCCATAAATGGTATAAACAAACTATGCAGTTCCTCGTTATGAAGCCCCCACCATTCCCCATTCTCGTCCCTCTTGGATCTGATATTCGTTTCAGGATTTTATTCTGAAGTACATTCAGTTTGCGTTCTTCCCTCAAGAGTAAGCGACCTGTTTCACAACCATACAGTACAATAGGTATGATTATCGTTTTATATATTTTATGCTTCAAATTCCTGGACAGAATTCGCGACTTAAAAAAAAACTGGATAATAACATGAATTTCCTGCGTTTAGGGACCATTTAATTTCTTTGTGGATGTGGTTTAAGTCTGTTAATTTCTGATCCTAGATATTTTTAAGTATCTACTTTGTCCTAAGTATTATTTGATATTTTGACGTCATAATTTGGAGTATTATGATCCCGACGAACTTCCATGAATATAGTATTATCTGCATTTACTTCTAAGCCCAAGTCTCTGCAAGCATTTAATAAGATCGCTGTATTTCTTTCTATTGTTCTCCTGTCATTCCCTATTATATTTACATCATCAGCATACGCCGTAACATGGTTAATATCATTCACCTGGAGTCAATTACTTAACTTCTACGTTCTACATTAAGGTGGACTACTAGGTGTTCTCCTAAACACTGCTATGCTATGCTAAACACTGCTTGAATAGTGCGGCGTTGCCAATAATGTCGTGTGTTTACTGGTGCCAGATAATAAGGGAAGTAATCATGGAATTCTGCGTGGATACTTATTGGAGAAATTAGTTTTCGACTCTTATTGCAATTCACAGCTAACAAGCAGACCTCACCACTTCGCCGTTGCGTTAGCAAAAGGAAACAACTACTGTCCTAGAGTAGGGTTGAATATAAGATATTGACAAAAATTTTAGCTGCTAATGAGCACTAGAAATATGGGAAAACGAAATAGAAATATGAATGTGGAAAAGCCATCTATAATATAATTTGATAGTTGTAAGACCAATATTTTTTTCGAAATAGATGGAGGAACAATAGTTATGACTTCAACTATGTAAATCTAGTTAGGAGGGATGCTTTTATGGCATTCCAGATCATGGCCGCCATCTTGAAGTCCGCCATATTGGATCGACGTTAATTTTTTTTTTCAAATAGAAAGTGGGCCATGTGAGGTATTAAACAACAATAATTTTTTCCACCCAATCTCATACACTAATTAGTTTGTCCATATCTAGAACAGTTTATGACTTACAGTTCTTTCAATGTTGAAAAGTTCGTTGTTTGTAGCAGATAACAAATAACTACAGTGGCAATGAACATAGCTCCAGAGACAGCATTCTTACAGAACAAAATTACGACAATGCAAGAAATGAAAGTCTTCAGCATTCATAAAGTGGTTCTGACCTCGCCACTTCGTGTGTGCGTTTGTAGATTCAAACTGAAACTATAAGCAGTTGGGGCAGCACGATGAAGAGAATAGCAATATTGGTTGCCAATGGCATTTCTGGTCGTAGCAGCTACGGTATAAGGTAGAAGCTTACGTGCATCGTGTACCATTCTACAGCGACAAACTCTTTGTAAGGAGACAAGTGCAGGAAATATATTATTCTCACTGTGAGTTCTACCCGTGAACTTGGAAGTGTTTGAAAAATAGTTATTTCGTTTATTGCATTAAGCCTGTAATTCTGTAAGGTGCAAGCGTGTGTGCGTGTGTGTTAGGGAGAGTGTGTGCAGGCAACAATTCTAGACTAAAAAAACGACACACCATGGCGTTAAATAAGGCAAACATTGCTATGCACCTCCTGCAGCAGTTACAGACCATTTCGGTTCAAGCAATGCAACAAATATATCAGAAGAGGAAAGAGTAATCGCAGATGACATAATTAGATTCCTAGCGGATGAAGAATTGGAATTCGAAATGGAATACACTCTGGATATTCTAGAGGAGGCACATCATGAGATTAAACAATCAAGAAGCTAGTGTGGAAGCGGAATGATATGTGAATTGCTATTGGTCGAATACAGGGAGCAGGAATTCACTTATGCTGGATACCTGAGAATTATTTAATAATGAAGATGTGCGAAGTACAATAGCTCCACCTGGGAAATCAGTGGAAGTGTGACAAATTCCAAAAGGTACCACCGGCATATTTCAACCTTTCATTTTTTTTTAGACAATACAAAACATTGGCGTACTATATGTGATTATGCAATAAAGGACGAACATTTCCATTCAGAACTACATGGCAGAGATAATATTGTCACTCTGCATTCCCTTGTGTACAATCAATTTCAGTCTCCTCGCTTCACAGGAATGATTCAATATGCATTTTGTAAATCAGTATATATTGATGAGCCGATCGAATTCTTCGAAGTGCCGAAGAAGCACGCTTTCAATATTTCCGGCATTAACTTTTGTGATATTTGTGACGCTTCATTTTTTATTAGGTGCTCATGGTACTCTGCAAAATTCTGTTTTGACCATTTTATGAATGCTGAGGACTTGCATTTCTTGAATTTCCGTAATTTTGTCCAGTAAGAATGCCATCTCTGGAGCTATATTCATTGTCACTATAGTTATCTATTATCTGCTACAAACAACGAATTTTTCAACATTGGAAGAGCTGTAAGTTGTAAACCGTTCTAGATATGGACAAACTAATTAGTGTATGAGATTGGGTGGAAAAAATCATTGTTGTTTGATACCTCACATGACTCTCTTTCTATTTGAAAAAGTTGACGTCGATCCAATATGGCGGATTCAAGATGGCGGCCATGATATGGAATGCCATAAAAACATCCCTCCTAACTAGATTTACATAGTTGAAGTCATAACTATTGTTCCTCCATCTATTTCGAGAAAATATCGGTCTTGCAACTATCAAATTATATTGTAGATGGCTTTCCCACATTCATGTTTCTATTTCGTTTCCCCATATTTCTAGTGCTCATTAGCAGCTAAAATTTTTGTCAATATCTTATATTCAACCCTACTCTAGGACAGTAGTTGTTTCCTTTTGCTAACGCAACGGCGAAGTGGTGAGGTCTACTTGTAAGTTCCGCTTCTCGAACTGCAACGCTAGAATCCAGGAATTAAACGTACAAATTTGGCAACAACGCATTATGGCGTTCTTCGTAAGTTTCTTCTCAAAATATACGTATTTCCTTAAATATAAATTAATATTTAAATAAAATATGAAACATAATACGAAAAACGGTCAAACAATATATCTGTTTCATAATGAGATCGTTACTTTAAACTACTTTACACATACAAATGAACATTTCATAAAACTGAGCACCTCTAGTAAGATCTAACAACAAGTGCCATCTTGTGTGCTTATTGTAAAACGAATGAAATATTTTCTTTTATTTGTTACCTTTTTCGATATCAAGAAGACATAACCAAATGAATGAGTGTCTTGTGTTATAGCTGAAACATAACTTTATCTTATAGTATAATATTTATAATATGTAATGTTTCTTTGCGCAGTGGTTAAGGAAATGAACTAAAATAAGTACTGACTTCCGGGTGGTGATCCGCCTTAAATTTTATAGTGTTCTAATAATTTCAGGCGTTTTACTTTAGATCGTATATTAGAAGATTGGTGTTTGCGTGATTGGAAATATGATGACGTAATGATAATTATTGCGAACATAAAAATGCAGGAGTTAATGTTCCATATAAAATCATTTGATTTTTAAATTAGTTTTACTACTTAAATTTTATTTTATTTATAAAAGTAATTAAGCCTAAATAATCATTACTATTGTATACAATACATATTTTCTATACAGGTAGATTTTTGGAACCAGCGATTAATTACAAAATAGACTTATTCCATAATCTCATCTGTTGTCACAAATCATATGGTTTAGTTTACGCGTTGCCATGATTACAGACTTGAGAACCCCAAATATTTTATTCTACGGAAAAGGATTTCTGGGATCGAGATTAAAATGCTGAGCGGAGATTTCAAAATAGAAGTACCGTAAGTTTGGTTGCGGAAGTAAAATACTGATTTTTTTTCTGATTTGAACAACATAAATTAATTGGAACACGAATGCTTTTTCTTTTTACTGAAATTACCTGACAAAAGGAATTTTAACTAAAATACAGGCAAGTTTTGGGAAGTTTAGATAATTATTAGGACATGGGTGTATATGAACTATTTTTTATCTGTAGCGCGAAAGAATGTTGAACCCTAATCAAATTTGCAAATGCATAGCTGTTTGAAGCATTGAGAATGAAAAAAAGGAGTAATTTCTTGCTGGAGCTGAGTTGATTTTCAACGAACGAAATAACAGTAAATTTTAATGGTTCGACTCAGTGAAGTATTTAAATATGTTGTATAGGAACTTGTTTAGTTCCTACAGTGACGCAGACACTGTTAAGCACAGAATTTAACTTTCGGGACCGCTGGTGTACATGGAGTACAGTGTGACATCCGTTGTGTATCTGCAGGTGTTAGGGGATGACGTACACCCTGCAATGCAACTCTCCTACTCACACTAAGACAGCGCTTTCCAGGTTGACAATGCACGGTGCTACAAGCCGGGACTGTTCTTAGTTGGTTTGAGGTATATTCCACGGAGCTGCAGCATATGAATTGGCCCCTTAATTCACTGGATCTTAATCCTATAGAATATGTACGGGATGTTGTGGAACAAGCTTTTCACGCCATGACTCCTGCACCGACATCGTAGGCTCATTGTGGGATGCCATCAGGAATATGTGGTATCAGATTCCTACGAAAACATATCAACTTGCAAAATCCATGCTCCGCCGTGTTCAGATTGTCCTTCGAGCAAAAAGTAGACCACCAGAGTATTAGGTAGGTGGTCGCAAATTTAGTGAGCACTCAGTATCAACGTTTAATTACAGAAAGAAATAATATACAAATGTACATACTCATATTTGACATTTATTTTAAAAGAGTAATTACCACTAACAGGAACTCAAAAGAAGACTGACAGGGAAAATGAAGTAAATTATTTTTTTTACAAACATAATAAATTACCTCAAGAGAGAGAGAGAGAGAGAGATTGAGGAAATTAAATGAGGATATAGTAGAAAATGCTTTGAAACAAAAAAAAGTTTTAAAAAAATCACTTAAATAAACAAATAATGTTTCAAACTACCAAGAGCTTTGAAATGTAAAACAACATACATTGACAGACCCTTTGGTAACCTTAGATGGTGACAACTAGTAAATGAAAAGAAAAAATGAGAGAGGGAAGGGAATTCAATGGATTTTCAAGATGAAAGGTTTTATTTAAGTGGTTACATTTGGTATAGTTGAGTAGAAAAGTAAAGGACGACAACTGAAAATTAACTTTTATGTGATACAGATCTGTAGAAACATTTGAAACTGTAAAAAGAGAGAAACAGAGAGAGAGAGAGAGAGAGAGAGACTAGAAAAAGAACAACATGAAAATGCTTCTCCATTTCCCACTTGAACCACGAGCTGATATAGGCATCGTATTACTATTGCCACATTGAACTAACCACCCAGCTTTTACCCTAACACTAGCACGACTACTAGTATTACTGTTAGGTACTTCAATAGCCAACGTTACGAAAGGTACGTGTTAGGGTTTATGGGGTTTTAAAATTACACTTTTAACTCCTGAAGTGGTTTAACTTTCGTGGTTTTCCCTTCTTTAGTGTGGGTGTCCAATTTTTCTCCCCCCCCTCTGACTCTCCTCCCTCTAGCGGATTTTCCAAGTACTTCTCTTCTAGGATTTGAGGGGATAGGGACGCGTGGCGGGCGATGGAGGCTTCCATCTTGCTCACTCTCTCTATCTCTCTTCTACAGAAAGAGAACTGGTGTTTGGTTTCGGATGAGAAGTGTACGAAAAAAAAAAAATCTGAATTGGCTGGAATTCGGTTTCCGGAACCTAAGCAATTGGACGCTAGTGCGTCCATTATTTTAGATTAAGCTTTGCTACACGAAAGCCGCAGACGTCCGCGCTGGCCAATTACAAAATGCCTCAATGGACAAAGTGTTCTTTTTTTATTTCATTCCTCTCAAAGACCGATCTACGTGCAGGTAGAAAGAGAGAGAGAGAGAAAAAAGGAGCTAAGTTACAGAAGATAACTCAAACCAGTGGAGCCAGGTACCACACGATCCAACTTACCTCCATTCTAGTCCACAACAAATAATACAAAATTACATTAAAACTGTTTACACGGCGAGTATGAGGTGGATAAATAAAAGTAATCTAGGATATCTAGTGTCTTCTAGGCAACGACGAAATGAAACCACGAAGTTGTGAATTAACTGAGAAAATAAGTATGCAATATTTGTCTGTAGTCATGCTATGGAAGCGTTCTGTGGGAAAGGTTTGGATTTCTATTGTAGAGTACTTTGAAATCATTAGAAGCCAGCACTGAAAAGGCGGTAACTTTTAATGTGGCCATTTCATCGTTTTTTTTTATGACTAACGGTAAAAAAGAGAAACATGTAATAACAATGAAATTCCTCCATTTTTATCTTTAATTATATTCGCTAAAAATGATAATATGTATATATCGTACTCAATCTACAGAATTCATCTTAACCAAGCTTGGCGTCGAGATAGACCATGACTGGCTTACTAAGCATGCATATGCATTGTATACCGTCTGATTTAAATGAAATTTGAAGGGCCGCGGTGGCTCAGTGGTAGAGCGTTCACCTCTGGTGCTTGGGGTCCCAGGTTCGATCCCAGCTCCCGCCAAGTGAACTTTGTGGTGGACAAACACCGTGTGCGTGGGTTTTCTCGGGGTTCTTTCGTTTCCTCCCACTTTCTTCATTCCACCATTTTATTCACCACTCATCATCACCATCTCCTTTAGCCTAACCGGCATAATCGTAGGACGTAAAACTCAAAGATTTCATTTCATTTCATTTCAAATGAAATTTGCACCACCGAGTGCTTGTCCGTGAAAGATAAACTGGTCTTGTTTGAAAGTCTTAGGTTAACTGCCGCCATAAATACAGACGAAAATTGTAAAACTTGTGGTGGTGGATAGTATACTAAGGGGCAGAGTTTATGGTGTTCGAAGGTGGCACTCCGAGTTCCCTATAAAATTTGTCAGCCAATGAGAGGGCTGAGGTGTTGTCACATCTGTTACCACATCTGTTGCCACATATAGTACATCAAGTGGTTCAATATCTCAAATTCATACATTTTCATATGTTTTTATACATATCTTAATATCGTGAATGTTTATAATAATAATAATAATAATAATAAAATATTATTATTATTATTATTATTATTATTATTATTATTATTATTATTATTATTATTATTATTATTATTATTATTATTATTATTATTATTATTATTATTACAGAATATCTTACTCAAGGGTAGGTTTAAACCAGTGTTGGGTAAGTTACTTGTAAAAATGTAACGCGTTACAAGTTACTTTACTTTCTCTTAAAATGTAACGCGTTAGTAACGCGTTACTTGCCCCCCAAAAGTAACTGTTACTTTACTTTGAAAGTAACGCGTTACTAACGCGTTACTTTTAGTCCGAAACTTGAAAAATGTGAAAAAAATTGACTTCAATTTTCCGTACTACTATTACTACCGCTATTATTATTATTATTATTATTATTATTATTATTATTATTATTATTATTATTATTATTATTATTATTATTATTGCACGGTCTGAATCGCTTTATGTAAATGCAAGGACAAATTTTTACTTGATATATAAACATTTTCATATAATGTAACATTGATAAAATGCTATACTGCGTTACTCGTAGGGATGGACACGAGCGAATTTTCTTTGACGCTCGATTCGACTAGAAACAGACATCTTTGAGTTCAACCCGAGAACTCGACTCGAAAAATTTCCTCCAACTCGACTCGAATTGGGGTCAAGTTCCGAGTAGACTCGAGCCAAATCCGATGGGTAGTTTCGAGTACATTCTTCAAGTATATTACATAGACAGTATAATTATTATCAATGACACTACTACTACTACAACTTATATTATTATTATTATTATTATTATTATTATTATTATTATTATTATTATTATTATTATTATTATTATTATTATTATAACACTATATAAAAAGAAAGATAGGCGTTTTGTATTTGAATACTAAAAAACTAGTTGATTGCCAGCCTCGGTAGTCGTGAGGTCTAGGAATCAAGGACATTGTTAACGAGCTTCTGAATTTGGATTGAGGGTCGAGGGTGAGTATTCGGGCTCGAGCCAAACACTGTTAAAAGTTATAGGGCACTGGCCAAATATCTTCAAAACTGCTTGGCCCGGGTTTAGAGTTGTCAACGACTCGAGCAGCTCGGCTCACAGCTCATTCACTATCGGCCCGAACCGAGAAGTGAGCCGAGCCAACAGCTCACCCAACCGACTCGGCTAGATCCCTCGGCTCAGTTGAGCAGAACCGAACAAATGGCTCATCCCTACCAAGCCACCTCGAGCCGATGGTTTACCCCAAGTGAGCCGGTTCGAGCCATCTTCTCAGTTGAGCCGAGCCGAGCTGAGCTTGTTATAAAAAATCTCTTGTAGTCTTGTTATCGAGACGAAACGAGATGCGAGCAGTGTCTCCTCTCGTGAGCAACATTAAAAGTATTGCATGGCTTTCGTTTTCCAGTGTAATCAGGCCATGATTTCAAGACGACTTAAAACGAACGAGCCATTTATCAAACTCGACTGGACTCTAAACTCGACGCGAGAAACTGAATCGGCTCGAAACTCGACCCGAGGATATTACCCTTGACTTGACTCGAAACTCGACTTAAATGCGAGTTGAGTCGAGTTTTAGCTTGACTCGTGTTCGTCCCTATGCGTTAGAAAAAAAGGTTGCTTATTATAATTCTGCTAAACTAATTATATAATAATAACAATGTTGTTATGTAAAATTAAAAATAAAGAATATAGAAAAACATTACACTACTCTATAATCAACGGGACTCTAGGATAAGCAAACTGATCTGAAAGAGCTCCAATATTACATACCATCAGCAAACTATTTTCTAGTAATAAAGTAGGCCTGCTCATCTAAACACAGTTTATTCATATTAACCCCTTGCTGTAAATCGTTAATTATGGCATCCTAGTTGTTGATAAATATTTTCCGCCGGGCCGCTTCAGACACTTTACTTTTAAATTCTGTCCACCATCATCCTCAGCTCTTAAGAAAAAAGTATTATTTCAAATGTTCGAACTGCAAAATATTTTCGTTCTCCATCTTTATAAAAATAACAGCAATCAAAGTAAAATAGACTACCGGTATCATTGCACTCCTAGCTCACTCACTGAATGTATTGATTTGGAGCTGTCAAAATCTTCCAGGTGCTTGCAAGAAGTACACGTGATTTCCCTAAGGCTGTCCTCATCTTCAAAAAAAAAGCAGGTTGCACTACGAACTTATCTGTTTCTCTGTGTGTCTGTGACTGTCGGACATGCGTAGTTCATGCTCGATTGTTTCATTCTGAGAAATTCACTTACAGGAAAGAAACATTTGTTTCCGAAAAAAAAATACATATATTGTAGTTACTCATCCGAAATGTAACGCTAAAAAAGTAACGCAAACTAGGTACGTTACTTAAAAATTTGTAACGCGTTACCGTTACAGTTACTTTGAAAAAAATGTAACGCGTTACTAGGAAACGTTACTTAAAAAGTAACGCGTTACAGGTAACGCGTTACTTGCGTTACGTTACTTCCCAACACTGGTTTAAACCCCGAAACACTACTCTTGAAGGATTTTTTAAAAATTGCTTTTTTCCGTTTTCGTCTCTATGGCGATCTACAATGCAGCCGGAAATCATAGATTTTTAGCACTAATAGAGCAATAGTGCAAGAAGAACGAGTTGGAGCATGTTCTTGGGACACTTTATCCATAACAGAACGCGTTTTAGCTCTAATGCCTATCGATAGACAGACAGACTGATGGACATAGCCGTTCTATCAAACTTTCCATGCTTATACATAGCGTAGTTTGCAAAGTCTAAAGGACACAAGTTCATTATTCCAATTTAAAAGTAAAATTTCTGAATTTCCTGCTACTATCTGCATCATACACATTCTTCACACAACTGACGAGCGCTGCAGACAAATAAATAAATTAAAACAGCCTGACAATTGGAGTGATGAGAGACAATGAAATAATGTCATTGAATAATGTGAAAGGTCGTGTTCAGAAAACAAATACGCATCAAATTGTTGAAGAATGCACGTATTTCAAACTCGACACTTGTCCACTTGGATAAACACAACAATTTAGAATGAAATTTGTTAGTTTCTACTGGTTGTCGGACAAAATCTACGATACAAATACCTCCTATATTATCAGCCAACTTAATATAAATGCCATTCTAGTCAAAGATAGAAGCGCGTCCTACATACTGTATGACTTTCAACAGAATAATTGTTGTTTATTTAAAAATAGCGTTTAATATTAAAGATAATAAAATAATATCTAAGCATCAGCGATGGAATGGGAACACGAAAGACGCACAAGCAATCAGGCCAATGACCCACTATACCCGATGACTCAGAGAGACTCATGACCCAGATTGACCCGGACAGATCCATGACTCGGATGTACCCGGTGAGATCCGAATAGACTCATGACCTGAGAGAGACCTGGTAGAACTCGGAAATGAAACATGATTCTTCCTTCTCTCATTACCTTTTCACTAAATATAATTTTCCTTCTTCCTCGTGTCCGTCTGACTTTGCGTCTGTGTGTGTCAAACGTTGCACTGAAAGATAACTACATGGTTTATCAGAGTAGAAACGCGTCAGAATTTGAGAAAAGATCAGCTACATGTTTCTCTTATGATGGATCGTTAAATTTTAATCGACCTGTAAAACTTATTGTTTTGATATCGGTGAGTTCAAACAGTGCTTTGTTAATTCATTTTATATAGGCTGTGTTCAAAAAACCAAGCAAATGAAGATAGAATTCCATTTATGAAGACATGAAATATTCAAACTCGAATAAGATATGTCACACAGAGAATGAAACAAATGATTGTTCGAGCTCGATAAGGGCTTTCGGCAGCTATACCCATATTAGCCCCTGTCACATATGAGGGATGACGTTCCTAGGTAATCACCCTATCCGAGGAATTGGAGAGGAAGAAAGAATGAGGGAGGAAGCGTTCTGAGCACATTATTTTAGGTATCATCACGACATTTGCCTGATGTAACTGAGGATAACCCAGGAAATCCTCATTCAGGATGACTGTCTTGAATGAACTATTTCACAATTTTTTTAGTCTTGAATGAACTATTTCACAATTTTTTAAGTCTTGAATGAACTATTTCACAATTTTTTAGTCTTGAATGAACTATTTCACAATTTTTTAAGTCTTGAATGAACTATTTCACAATTTTTTAAGTCTTGAATGAACTATTTCACAATTTTTTAAGTCTTGAATGAACTATTTCACAATTTTTTAAGTCTTGAATGAACTATTTCACAATTTTTTAAGTCTTGAATGAACTATTTCACAATTTTTTAAGTCTTGAATGAACTATTTCACAATTTTTTAAGTCTTGAATGAACTATTTCACAATTTTTTTAGTCTTGAATGAACTATTTCACAATTTTTTTAGTCTTGAATGAACTATTTCACAATTTTTTAAGTCTTGAATGAACTATTTCACAATTTTTTTAGTCTTGAATGAACTATTTCACAATTTTTGGCCGAGTGTCCCAAACGGGAATGTTCGAGCTCATATAATGAACATCATTAATCGACTTTAAAATTTTGCATAATGTTGCAGAGTTAATAAAGGGTGTCCCATAAGGAACGCAACTTTTGAGATGTCCGGAATTTCTGTACTAGTAAGTTGGCAGCACTGAATGCTATGCGATTTTCACCTGTTGTCTTTGTGGTTAGCTATCACGGAGCACCAAATAGCACATGATCATTATTTGTTTTGTATATAGGTAGGAATGCAGCTCTTCAATAGGAAACAATATTGTCATAGTTGAAAATTTATTACAACTCTGGTGAATGTTGTGCGGAGGCTATTCGCAAATTCCGTGGAATGTTTGGTCAACGTCATCACAGTCGACTTATTCTTTACATTATGTTATACTACCCAGGTTCACGGGTGCTGTGGTGACTCAGTGGTAGAGCGTTCACCTCTGGTGCATGTGGTTCTTGGTTCGATCCCAGCTCGCGCCAAAGTGAACTTTGTGGTGGACAAATACCGTGTGCGTGGGTTTTCTCTGAGTTTTTCCTTTTCCTCCTACTTTCTTCATTCCACCATTTCCTTGATTTCTCATCATAACCGTCTCATTTAGCCTAGTCGGCATAACCGCGGGCATTAAAGATTTCATTTAATTTCACTACTTAGGTTCACGAGGTCCCGGGTTCAATTCCTGATATTGGAGTCTTAGCAACGCATCACACTGGACGTACACAAAAAACTGGAAAGAAACAGTGGAATACCTGATGAACATCTTGCTGCCAAAAGACGATCAGCGGGAAGACAATGAAACACAGACACAACTACGAAATTTAATGACGGTGACTCCAATAAAAGATAAAAATGAAGAAGTTGAGAATGAAGAAATAATAAATCACACTAAAAGATTAAAAAATAAAAAGGTACCAGGTCCAGACTGCATAAAACCAGAAATTTATAAGAAAAACGCGGATAAGTGGGCACCATACTTGTCAAAGCTGTTTAATCTATGTTTTAAAAAAGGACAAATACCCAGAAGATGGAAACAGGCTAACTTAGTAATTTTTAAGAAATCTGACGATAAAAAAGATGACGATCCGAAATCCTATAGACCTATATGTTTACTAAATATTATAAGCAAACTGTTTGAAAGAACAATAACAGAAAGGATTAATCGGACGAGAGTTTTAGAAAATTACTGGTTACAATATGGTTTTAGGAAAGGAAAAAAACACAGAAACAGCTATTAAAAGGATGATAGACCTGATAGAAGAGGGAAAAGTAGAAAAATATCAAGTAGTAATTTACGCTGACATAAGTGGAGCATTTGATAATTTATGGTGGCCAGCTTTCTTCAACGAATTAAAGAAAATGAACATCAGTAAAACACTGTATCATATAATGTTAGATTATTGTAGCGGAAGACAAATACAAATACAAACACCGGGAGAAACGGGTGGGATGTTACACTACAGCCATGTTTAAATCACTTAAATAATATGCAAGAAACAATCGGTGTTGTGGGTTATGCTGATGATCTGGCAGTTGTATTTTCAGTATCATCAAGAAATGAAATAGAAACAAAAGGGAAAATAGTATTAACAGAATTAGATAATTGGTGCAAAGAAAATAAATTAAATTTATCAGCAAGTAAAACTAAATACACGGTCTTTGGTCAAATTTTAAAGAGGGATCCAATAATAAAAATTAATGATACAAAAATTGAACACGTAAATGAATTCAAATATCTTGGAGTATGGATCGATAAAAAATTAAACTTTCATAAACATATAACAGAAAAAGCAAAAAAAAAGTAGCCAACAAATTACTAACAGTTGCAACAAAGGACTTTAGATTGGACAAGAAGATTTTCAAGTTTTATAACAAGACAATTTTAATGGCAATCTTATAGTACTGCGTGGGCATATGGGGACACCGAATTTTTATGAATATTAAACTAAAAGAAACATTGACAAGAGTACAGAGACTTATTTTAATAAGGGTAAATAACATAATGAAGACAATCCCAGACGAAGTACTGCAATTACTTACATATGAAGAACCGTTACATCTCCAAATATTAAGAAAATGTATCAAGACTTGGATCCAAAATAAAGAAATGACGAAGATATTAGAAATCACAGGAGAAATGCCAAACTTCGATGAAGATATTGAAAGAATCATCCGAACAAAATGGGAAGAAGAATGGAAAAATTCCAGGAAAGGTACCAGGACTAGAAATATTATACCAGATTTAAAAACAAGAGAAAGGATGGGAAATATAAGTAAAAATGTGATAGAATATATATCAGGGCATGGACCATTTAAAACACATTTTAAAAGACTAAACTTATGAAACGATGATAAATGCTTTTGTGGCGATCTTCACACTCCGGAGCATATTTTCTGGTCTTCTGAAACAAAATAGCATAAAAACGATCATAGAAGAAGAACAAGAACTAGAAAAATTTAGTACTCTGGCTACGCATGTTTTGGAAAACCTTTGGAAAGAAAGACGAGAAGAAAGAAGAAGAAGATAAATTTTGTGGGATACACTAAAAATGAAAATAAAATTAAATAAATTTGATATCAAATAAAAAAATCAGCTCTGAGGAAGCCAAGAGCTAAAACTTTATCTGTTTAGTGTTTTAGTGTTAGTGTAGTGTTGTAGTGCAGAATGTGTAGTGTTTGTGTTCTGTCAAGAGGCAAAATTCAAATCTACATAAAAAGTAAATAAACAATAAAGATAAGTTAATATGAGAAAATTTTTGGGAAATCTGGAGTACCGATTTCCTAACAAACAAGAAGAAAAACTTTTAGGAAGTCTGAAGTACCGATTTCCTAATAAACGAGAAGGAAATTTTTGTGTTTTTACTATCATAACTATCACTTTTATATATTATATTAATCATTTTTTATTTTTAGTATCTTTTCAGCTTTGTCTCTTTTCAGGTTTTATGTCTGTGATCGTCTGTGTATGTACTTTTGTAAAAATAATAATAATAATAATTGTAATAAACATAAATAGTATTTTTTAAAAAAAGAAGAAAATAAGGCATGGTTTATATAATTAGGCACCATGCCATAAAACAGAGCCTCACCTCAAATCTGTCGAGGACGAAAGCCGAATAGCAGAGAGAGAAAAAATGAAATAAAAGAGTATATGAGAGAGAAAAAAGGCAGAGGCAAGTTGCGACCGCCCTATAATAAGACCGTAAGAAATCGGCCAAGGCAGGGGGAAGTGGAGGTTTATAAAAAAAATCACACTGGTTCAGATTCCACCTTAAACTGTAGCCAAAGCCTCACACAGCCTCGGTGCCGAAGGGTTAAACTCTAATCTAACAATTCATGCAAATGAATCAAAACAATTGTACTCTTCTAAATTTGCTGCAAATTCGAAACGAAAGTGTTATCATACTATAACAAGTCTATCGTTCGGAGATAATTAAAGCTCTTGATTCTGTAATTAGGAAAAATGATTGTTACTTTAAATGAAAGAAAAAAATACTAAAAATAACTTTGAAGTTCAAGGCAAAGCATTCATTGGCAATATGAACGAAATATATTCACCGATTAAATGTTAACACATCATTATCTAAGTGATAAATACTATGTTTTAGACTTTTTTTGAGAAAGAAAATGCCTTAGAAAAGAAAGAAAACTTTTCTGTTGATATCTCGTCTTATCTCCTTGAGGTCTATTTACCTGATTGCTTGCGTGTTCGTCACTTGTAGTACTGAAAAGAATCAATGCTACTAGCGCCACGCTACGGGTAAAAAAAGAAAAAAAAGAAAAATGAACAACGGTACCTGGTACACGACGAGGCAGTGCAATCATTTGATCCTTTTCGTCTTCTTTTCTCGAAAAAAGAGCAAAGTAGAAACAGGAAATATACCCCGGAAACCCTGCTATCTCACCCCCTCCCTGTTATAGAAAGAACCCCACCCATTCATTCTTATATTCCTTTCGTTTCCTGGGTTTTGATATCTGGGAAGAAAATTCTCGTTCCCAAATTGAAGTAGCGCCGTTCTTTCTTTTTTTTCATATCTACATTTCTAAGTTTTTTCTTTCTGGTTACGTAGCAAAAACTTGAACAAGACCCTGCAGGGGATAAGAATTTTTTTCTTCCCTCCTTCTCACTTTGGCACCACATTACCCTATATTAAGCACGGATCTCTGGAAATGATAGCGGTGAAACAATTGAGCAACAGGGGGCGTGTTCTCACAATCACGAGATGTGAACAGGCAGGGAATTGAGGGACTCAAAAACGTTGAGTTTCGAAAGTTCCTTTTTCGTCTATGCTTACTTGTCATGCAAACATCTAGGTAGGTAGGTATTTTCTAACGAAAGGAAACAGGCCTAGAAGGATCTCGTTTCTAATTTTTTTTTTTAACGGCACACAAGACTATTCACACACAAAAAATTTACGTCAAACATAATTTCATTTTAGTACATATAGTGGCTGTAGAATGAGTTTCATTTGAGAAAAGAAGGAAATTTAGTACAGATATATAAACATTATTGAAAAATCGACGAGCAACATGTCGCAAAAGTGTTTTATTGTCATCGAAACTTCCATTTCTATAGTCAAAAACTCAAATATCAATAAATAAATTTTGATAACAGGTAATAATAATAAAGAGGATCATGTATGGGCTCTTTAAAGGAGGCATTTTGCATTAAGAAAAAGTACATATCATTTTATTTTAGTCAACCAACATTTCTTTGCTACTGTGCAGGTTGCATAGTAGCTATGGAATGCTATGGATTTTAAACGGGAAATAAATAGCAACTGTTACCCATGAAGATGTTAACGGATTGATTCTATTAATGCACTAGGCCGAGATAATTGCAATAAGAAAATATACTCATCCTTGTATTGTAGGCAACCAACATGTCTTTGCTACTGTGGAGGTTGCATAGTAGCTAGGGAATGTTATGAATTTTAAACGGGAAATGAATAGCAACCGTTATCCGTGAAGATGTTAACGGATTGATTCTATTAATGCACTAGGCCGAGATAATTGCAATAAGAAAATATACTCATCCTTGTATTATAGGCAACCAACATGTCTTTGCTACTGTGGAGGTTGCATAGTAGCTAGGGAATGTTATGAATTTTAAACGGGAAATGAATAGCAACCGTTATCCGTGAAGATGTTAACGGATTGATTCTATTAACGCACTAAGCCTAGATAATTGAAATAAGAAAATATACTTACCCTTGTATTATAGGCAACCAACATTTCTCTGCTAAACTGTGGAGGTTGCATAGTAGCTAGGGAATGTTATGAATTTTAAACGGGAAATGAATAGCAACCGTTACCCTTGAAGATGTTAACGGATTGATGCTGCAATAAGAAAATATAGTTAACCTTGTATTATACGGTGCGAGCGGTCCCGGGTTCGATTCCCGGTGGGAGCACTCGGTAGAAAAGATGTATGAAGCTTTTTCAAGCCAGCCATCCTGAATAAGGTTTTCCTGGTTTTTCCTAACTCACACCAGTCAAATGCCGGGGTGGTACCTAACTTACAGTCCCAGGCTGCTTCCTTCTTTTCCCAATCCTTTCTTGATTGCCTTTCCCCGAATAGTGTGCTCGCCGAGAGACGTCATCCCTCAAACGTGACGGGCTAGCATGGGCCTAAATGCCGAAAGCCCAGAAATCTAAATCCTAAATATCGCAAGGTCCGCGGTGGTTTAGTGGTAGAGCGTTCACTTCTGGTGCATGGTTCTTGGTTCGATCCCATAGGGGGCGCGGTGGCTCAGTGGTAGAGGGTTCACCTCCGGTGCTTGGGGTCCCTGGTTCGATCCCAGTTCGCGCCGTGTGGACTTTGTGGTGGACAAACACCATGCTAGTGGGTTTTCTCGGGGTTCTGCCGTTTCCTCCCACTTTCTTCATTCCACCATTTCACTCATTTCTCATCATCACCGTCTCCTTTAGCCTAACCGGCATAACGTGGGACGTAAAACTTAAAGATTTCATTTCATTTTTAGGTTCGATCCCAGCACGCATCAAGTGAACTTTGTGGTGACAGAAACCGTGTGTGTGGGTTTCCTCGGGGTTCTCCCGTTTCCTCCCATTTTCTTCATTCCACCATTTCATTCATTTCTCATCATCACCTTCTCCTTTAATCTAGCCGGCATAATCGTGGGTCGTAAAACAAAATTTTTTCCTAAATTTTCAACCTTATATAGGCAACCAACATTTCTTTGCTACTGTGCAGGTTGCATAGAAACTATGGAACGCTATAGTTTTTAAACAGAAAATCACCGTTCACATTAAGATGTTAGCGGATTGACTCTGTTAACAAACTCGGCTGAGATAATTACTCTCATTGAGAAAAATAATTGAGAAATTAGTTTTCGTTCAACATTTATAGTAACCTACGTACCTAGTAATAGTATAATCTTGTAAAGTCCATTACCGTCATCTTAATATACCTTTTAAATATTAATTGCAGGCATAACGAACTAATAAGAGAGTTAATTACCTAGATAGTTAGGTTCTAAATGCAATGCGTGTGCGAATACAGGATTTTCTCAAATCAATAAATAACGGTTTGTTTTCTCAAAGGAGAAACTCACTAGATGGCTCTGCTTTACAGCTATTCTTTCCTAGGGTATGACCTTGTTTCGAAATGTTTTCTTTCTTGTGTAAATAACATATTTTAAAAAACGACAATCCTGAAACATGGACACGATATTCTCCAAGTTTACGTATTCCTGGGAATTGAACGCAAGACCTTTTCGCACATAAGGTGGACGCTACCATTGAATTATCATGCTTTCCCTCCATAGACAGTTGTAAAACAAATAAGTGACAAAATTAAATAATTACATACCATGCATATTTTCACTTTGATTAGGATATCTAACAGTCTTTTCATGCATTGGTGGAATTCTTTTCGTTACACCATTCAGTGTATTTTTTTTAGTTAAACCCCTTGCATTTCAATGTCATCCATGTGGATGTCATAAATTACTCCGTTACAAAAAACCAGTGACATCCATGGAGATATCATGAAAACGTATCCTTTATTAAGAGTGCTATTAGTCCTGGAGATGATGAAATTTTTCAGTGAATGCAAGGCATGGGTTAGTTCTACTATTTCTCCTTAGGTGGCAGCACATTGCTGACAATTTTTTTTTAAAAAAGTGTGTCTTAATGGATGGTAGACCTAAGGGATGAACAATTGGCAACATATATGTTCAAGGGGGCGCGGTGGTTCAGAGGTAGAGCGTTCACCTGTGGTGCATGGAGTCCTGGGTTCGATTTCACCTCGCGCCAACTGAACTTTGTGGTGGACAAACACCGTATGCATAGGTTTTCTCGGGGTTTCCTTCCACTTTTTTCATTCCACCATTTCAATCATTTCTCATCATCACCGTCTCCTTTAGCCTAGCCGCCATAATCGTTGAACGTAAAACTCAAAGATTTAATTTCATTTCATTTACATATTTTCAATTACGACACATATATGTTTGTTTTTACGAAACAATTGGCAACTGCGATATCTCACTTGGAGATCGGTGAAAAAGAAAAAAATGTGTGTGAACTCCGGTCAGTATTGCCAAACTGAAATACCATAAAATCCCTTCAGAACATCAAAATTTTCCTTTTTCAGCCCAAATATTCCACAATGCATTTTTTTAAATCAATGACGTGAATGCTCACTTCGCGCGTGCACAATTACTATACCTTATATAACGGTGTAGACAGTCTTTCAACAGTAAATGAAAATCTAGTATTACAGCACACACATAGGGAAATGACGCCTAGAACGCAAGAAGTTAACGTCCCTTTCCAGCACTCAGGCTAAATGAAACGTAGCTCTACAGTTTACTATTGAATTAAGGCACCATGACTTTCCATTGAAAACAAAACACAAATCTTCCTTGTCGCAGATGCGTTACGCTAAGTACACGACGGAGTACTAACAGATACTCTCCTATGTGTGCTTTGTGTGATTTGAACTAAAGACGCAGGCCCTATCCAGGGGTGTCTGGGGGTCTCCCCCTAAATTTTTGATCGCCCCCCTAAAATTTTCAAGGTTAGCTTGCAAATGAAGTATGATATGGTGATCAACTATAATATGGTTAGATCGGCCCCCCTAATTTTATCCGCCCCCTACATATTTGGGCTGGCTACGGGTCTGTAAAGCCGTATCAGAAGAAATCAGAAGTGATTTCTTGAAAATTAAAAGCAAGCAGCTATTAGGAAAGTCTAAAAACGAATTAACACGTCTTTTTGTCCAGTATAAACCTACGGATTTCGGATGTGAGAAAAGGTGGAATATTGATCACCAATACTCTCCTCGGCAGTGGCGTATTTCTGGGGCTATCGAGCTCAAGTCCCCACTCGAAATAAATTTGTTACTTTTTCACATTCCAAATACAACAATAATTCTTCTTACCGTTTCTAATAATTTCATTGAGTTTTTATTTTCTTATCCTCTTTATTCAAAAATAATACTGTATTTGTCAGATTTCATACCATGTAAAAAACTTATTTAATTTTTTTTTGTTCGTTCATTCTACCCTTGGTTCTTTTTCTTAGTTGTTACTTTGGTTTCTCCTATCATACTTTCGACCGTTGTTAGGGTTGATCCAAGTCGGCCGTCGTCAGTATCACCAAAACTAAGAGGAGCTGATAAGCGAAACTGGTGGTCCACGCCAACTTGCACAAATATCAACATAACGGGACTTCAGTTATAATAGCAAAGGAATACTAACATCGTTTAGTTATAAAGAAAGATAAATGTTTGATTTACAGAAAATCAAGAGGGGGGAATACTCGTAAGTAGCCCAGGAAATGAGGTAGGTCAAGAGGACGCTTTCTTTTTCTTCTATGAATAGAATAAAATGTTAGACTCACTGCTAAACTTTTATGTGTATCATATCATATAAGATTTATCAGTCTGAAATGCTTGCCATTAAAACTGCAATCAGTATTTTTCAACTTCAACTTGTCTCAACATTTTCGTTCAACTAAAAACGCACAGATAGCACTGAATATTTCCATTATTGCTTTCTAAAATGAAATCAGTTAAGTTGAAATAAGATTATAAATATTCAACGTGTGTTTGCAGGATCGTCATTTCAGATTTACCTTGGGGGAGGGGGTAAGATCCTCCACCGACATAGGAATTTCACGCTTTTTCCTAGCACGGGATGGTCCGGAAGTGGGTGTACACTTAATTGGTGTTTTCTGACGGTTTTAGGTTTTACACACATTTGTTTGGTAACATTACTTGGCATTGTCTGGCAACATTGTTGTGATACAGCAGGATGGAGCACCAGGTACTTTGCGATTCACATGAGCAATTACATGCATCAGACGTTTCCTGGCCTCCAAGAAGTTCCGATCTGACGACGTCAGACAATGCTCTCTGGGGTTTCATAAAGCAGCAAGTAAGAAACACGCGATATCACACAACGCAGGAATTACGAGCAGCTGTGGAACACGCCTTCACCCTCGTGACTCAGGAGTATCTCCGCAAAACATCTGCGAGAACTTGGCGCAGAATTCAGCTGTGTTACGACATGGATGGTGATTATAGCGATGTTTATGATTCTTAAGACTTCAAGGTAACTGTATACAGACATTCTACCATAACTAACACTAATGCCCACTTCCGGACCACCCTGTATATTAGTAGACAATCGATTAAAATATATTTAATTCTCAAATTCAGGTAGGCAATTGCCCTGCTGCTTCCCCAATGACGCCCTTATGTGTTTCAGTTTCAAAGGGGAAAAGGAAAAATATAAGTGCTTAATCTGTGTTGTGCATAGCTCCCCCATCCCGAAATAAAATCCTAAATACGCCGCTGGTCCTCAGTATGACCTTGAGCTGAACTAATTAACACATCGAAAAATCTTTTATACTTTCATTCAGTAACTGTCTTGTGTTCAAAGCTAATTTAAATGAGAAAAAAATTCAACTGCCCTGGTTGGTAACTCGTTGATCAGTGGACTTTCGTGTTTAGTGGTCATTTCTCAAATGTAGCATGGTTTTACCTATGAGACAGGGAGGGGTGATTACTATCACCAAAGTTCGTTTAAGAAACATAAAATGAAAGTACACAGAGCGAATGGTAAAGTAAAGAAGATTAAATACACATTACACATTTCTCTTATAATTATTATCAGCATGCTTTCACCAACCCCAGGCGATGAAGCATATACTATCAGGATATGCACGAGGAATTGCCATTTATTACTCTTTATAGCAAGTTATAGCAAGTATCACGATCAAAATACAAACTTTGCATCTATTTGTGTAAGCTCTAAACTATGAATAAGACAGATATTACATTGTATTTCTTTTTTAATGCCAGGTTCATATCACTTTAGTTTTTCAAAAGTGCACTAAGCGAAATGAACGACAAGGAACACATTTGAACATATTTCAGTAACATTATTCAGGACCGGTTCTACCATATGTGCAACACGTGCATTTGCACTGGACGGCAAAATCTATCATAACTATATTATTTATAATAAATATTTCTTGTTGGAAATATACTTTATGATGATGATGATGCTGATAGTTAAACTTACTAAGCTGATCTACTTGAATACTACATTCATAAATCATGTTTGGGTCACATCAGTTTAAGCTCACGTGGACAGTGCTAAAGCAAATGGTCAAATCAAACAAATCTCAGCATGAATTTGCTTGATTGTTGTCAAATACAAGAACTTAATTCTAGAACAGTAGGAAACACCTGTTCTATTTAGTTACTTATCACAGTTTTGATATGAAAACTAGTCTTGTCTTTGTCACAAACAAGTCCCTTAACATTGAACTTGGAAACCAGTTTTTGTTTTTTAAGTTAATAGATTATTATTTGAAGGAAAAACAGACACAACGAGATTCTATTTGTAGTGTTTAGGCCTTTCTGAGTGCGATTAAAATCGTGGGTTTTAAGGTTTGTTCTATCTGAAGAAAGGCGGGAGGCGCAAATGATGCCATTACATTGGGCTGCAAATTGCCTAAGGCCGGCCCTGGTATTATTTAAATCTAGTTTGAAATTATGAGGAGGGGCGGTTAGACAAGTTACAAGTCTAACAGGCCTAACAGGCCTAACACAATAAATTACCTCATATTTCAAAAACCTTTTTAGTATGTTATGTGGACATGTTTTAGAGTATGTTCTGCAAATATTCATAAATGTATTATAAATACTTTCTATATTTTTGCAGGTTTGAAGTAACCATGTTGGAGCACAGTGTGAGTCTTACCAAATGTAATAGGAAAGCAGTCATCAACTATTTTTTCGCAAAGAATATGGGAGCGAGAGGAATATTTGATGAATTGAGACAAACGATGGCCAATCACTGTCCTTCATATAGCACAGTGAAATCATGAATAACATAGTTCAGGAGGATGAGGAGGAGCATCGAAGATAAGGAGAGGTGTGGAAGACCCAGAACAGGGTGACAGCATATTTTTTTTCACGCCCTACTCTAGCCAATTGTTTTAAGTTGGCCACAAGGAAGCTGATTAGGGTAGATTTACATCGAAGTTGCGCCACCCGAGTGTGACGTAATGTCACGTGGTATTATTATGAAAGCAAAGGTGAAATAAGACGAGCCCTGTGGGGACATCTAACCCCGTTCGCTCGCTGACGCTCGCTCAGCTATGTTTCATAACTGAAGTAAATCATTTTTTGCATTATACATTACGTACAAAGGGAAATGAGTATTATTTTTTATCTTGTTTTAATGATAAAAGTGTTATTAAAATTAAAAAAATCTACTAGGATCGGGTTTGAACCCACGCCCAAAGCAATTTTCACCACTAGTCCGTGCGCTAGCATGCTCGGCTAAGAGTACCGACATCAGTTGGCGTTTGATTTGTGTTATATGTATGCCACCTCCTATAACTAAGGTCGAGTGTGATTAAAATATATGCGTTGTGACCATGGAAACTGTGGATCGTGGGCACAACAAGTTTGCAGATAGGCGAATGGTTTGTCACATATTCCGGAGACCTTATTGGTCAGCGTGGATCCGTGTGCATTACGTTGTGTATAGAGAACTGGATATGAAAAAAAAATGTGGCTAAGTGGGGGACATTTTGATGCGACTGTGCACAGAGTTTGTTGTGGCGCTTTTTAAGTGAGTGCTCCCAACTTCATGAAACAATTTGTTACTGTTTATGAAACTCCATTTGATGTATATGATTTTGAGACCAAAACTGAAACTATGCAGTGGCGCTAGAATGGGTCTCCAAGGCCAAATAATTGTCGTAGGGGAGAATCCACAAAGAAAATGATTGGTATCATTTTTTGGGGGGGGGATTGTGAGGGTATAATTCTGAGCGAATATCTGGATAAAGACATCACACGGAATGCTAAATAATGTGTGAACTTGCTGAATAAATTCCACGCTCAAAGAAAAGAGGCGAGGAAAAGTGTCCAAACACATTAACATTTAGCAAAACAATACTCTTTGCTACAAAGCAGAAATCGCAGTACAAAAACTCTGCGAATTGAAGTTCAATATCATTAACCATCCTCCTATTCTCTAGATCTGACCCCCCCCCCCCAGACTATTATCTTGTAACCAAAACTTAACATGCACCATAGCAGCTGTAGAGGCATAGTTCCCATTACAAAACGAAATGTTTTATTATCATAAGATAGAACTGCTACAGAAACATTGTATCAAATGTGTCAACCCAGAAAGGAAACTATGTTAAATGCAATGCTATTACGAGGCCAGAACTTATCCAAACCCCATCACAAATTTACTTAAATTTAGGCTGTTTCAATGCATTATTCTTAGACTTAATTGCTTTAGTGGATCATATTCAAATTAAAAATCTTTTAGTGCAATCTTTTTAAATTTAAACTGATTTAGCCCACAATTTCCGCTCCCCTCTCCCCTAAGTTGCACCGTCAAAATGAAACGATAAAAAACAGTCTAGGTCCGAACCTCATCCATGTTGAAAATTTGATGGAGATCGGTCGGGTGTTTCGAGAGTTATTTAGTCACAAACATAATCTCTTTGATGTTTATATACAGGGTGTAAATGAACTATACCGACAAACTGTAAGATGTGATTCCTCACATCAAAATAAGTGAAAATTTTCATATTGACCTATGGGGGGGAGTGCATAGTTTCAGAGATAGGGCTGTCCAAAATCGCGAAAAAGCCCAATTTCAACAGGCCCTATTCCGAATTCGAGAAGCTGTGGATGGTGGTCCTTATCAGCATAAGAGAAGCCACGCATATGCAATTCGAAAATGCATCTAAGATCTTTGGATTGAGTATGCGTGACTCAAATTACGCTCATAACTACCACCATCCATAGTTCCTCGAATTCGAAATAGGGCCTGTTGAAATTTGGCTTTTTCGCGATTTTAGACAGCCCTAGTTCTGAAACTATGCACTTTTCCCCATAGGTCCATATGAACTTTTTCTCTTATTTTGATGTGAGAAATCACCTCTTAGAGTTTGTCGGTATAGTACATTAGCACCCTGTATATAGATTTTGGGAATTGGAAACAAACAAAAATCAGTTGAGTATGCTCCAAGAGCATTGCTAGAACGAACTTAAAAAGAATGGAGATGTGGAGCGGGAAGGATAACTGTCATTGTTACTAGATGTAAAAGTGAAACCTTTTATCCGCCACCTTCTTCTCTTTCTCGCAAAAATTCGCAAAATATCTGTCTATATGACTTACGGTTCCCGAGATATGGTTCCTTAAATCTCCCGAAATTCGAATTTTTTTGGCCAATATCTAGGGAACGGTGGTCAGTTGGCCAGTGGACACCGGTTAGTATTTGGTACCAAAATGTTCACCATCCTCTTAGGTACTGATCAACACCAATATGATCTCTATATGACTTACGATTCTCGAGATCTGGCTCTTTAAATCTCCCGAAATTCGAACATTTTTGGGTCAATATCTTGGGAACGGTAAGAGTAACGCGAAAAATTCCATCACTTTCTCAGGTAGCTTTTAATGCTCTATCGAATGGTGGGGTCAAAATTGAAAAAAAAAAAAAAAAATCGGAAATAACAGACAGACAGACAACATAAGAATTCAGTGACGAAACTTTTTAAGTTCGCTGAAAATGTGTTAACACCACGTGAAACACCTCTAAACAGTTCTATATACTGGAATTAAGAGTTAGAGAAATTCAATCTGTGAAGCCAGAAATGAATGGCATTATTATCCAACACGCTAACCATGTACTATTGCTCAGTTGAACACGCATTTTTTTTTTTTTGGGCTATTTATAGTATAACCCTTTCTACGAGCAACAAAATCAGGTAGTTAAATGAAACTTAATAACCGTATGACTTCAAAAAAATTGCATTACGAACTTGTCATCATGTTTTCATAAATAGATACATCATTGTCATTACTTCCTGTTGCTAATGTCGTTAATTAATAGGCAGGTTATTTATTACTAATTAGAACTTTATTGATTACTGAATGCTTTTTCGATGCCTTTGTATCGAAATTATTCATTTAGTCGTAGCATTAAAAAAAACAACATGATAGCAACCATGATAGCAACAAACTTTTTTTTAAAAAAAACTGCGACATTTATAAATTAATTTGTAATATTCAGTTTCACAATTACCCTTTGTGTACTGTATGTGAATGTATGTGTATTGTGTATGTGATTTTTTTTTAGTGCTTAGATTCATATTTATATGCTTTTTAAACACCCGGTGGCACGTGGAAACTCATATCTTTGTGTGTGTGTGTGTGAGAGAGAGAGCATGTTTCTCTATATCATAACCATTAAGGACATTATATCGAGACTATAAACAGAAAGATTCCAAAAAGAGAAATATGAAGACCTCCTGTGGTTTATACGAGTATAGAGCCATTAATTAGCTGATGGATTTTGTAAAAAAAAAAAAAAAAAAAAAAAAAAAAAAAAAGCCTCCAGGACATTTTGTACTCACTAATCTCACCCTCTGAATACCCATCATATCTCTCGTTCTCACTTCACATATCACTTGTCTCTCTCACAATAACCCCTCCCTCTCTCTCTCTCTCTCTCTCCGCTATGATCATCAACTCCACTCATATTTCGTGATTGATTGATTGTCTGTTAATTCGCCTGCGGTAGATCATTGTCAATCTCGCTAGCTGTTTTTTTTTTTTAAATCTACTTTTGCTTTTTAATTGATTGCAGGAAAATGGGGTCTGGAGCAATTACAACGAAAATTAATTGGAATTATCAACAAGGTTGGTATTGAAGAATCTGTGCTATTTAAAAAAAAATCTTGTTGAAATTACGATACACTGTTAAAACTAGATTTAAAAACAGGTTAGGATTTACTTTTCATACGTGATAAGAATGAAGCAGAAAGTAGTTAGATATTGTTATGCCCCACAATTATTCTTGTTTATATCTTTTGCTTTTCATGTTGTTTGTTTATTTGTATCTTTTGCTTTTCTTGTTTCTATTCGTGTTTGTCTATTATGTAGATTTTATTTGTTATATGTCAACCTACTTCTTGGTCGGTATCCGAAATTAATCTTTGAAAACTAAATTTAATTTATTAAATATCAGAGGAAGAAGAAATATTTAAAAAAAAAAAAGAAGAATTGTAATTGTGAATCAGTTAATTCTTTTAACTGCAAATTTAACGAAAATAATAATTTTAGAACTTATTAATGTGTTTGAATCGTTATCTGGTAAAAGTTATATATTAATCCGTAATTATATAAGTTTTGAACGTGTTGTGGATATTTCTAACGGTGGCAGTAAATTAATAAATATGAATAATTAAATACTTTCTTCTGGGGCTTAGGCCCTTATTCTTCCATACCGCCACTTCACCTTAAAAACATATTCTGATGGAAATTACCGTGTGATCGACAAGTATACAATCAAAATTCTAGTAATTTTCTGTAAAATGGAATATCTTCGGGAACAAATATCATTTGAAATTAGTTATTGCCTTGGCATGATTTTATAGTAATCATAACGTCTACTATGTTACTGACCCTTTAGTTATATAACTGATACCTGTAATATGAATCAGCGCAGCATTAAACGTAGTCTATGCTATGGGATTAAACCAGAGTTATTCAATAAAGCTAGTCATTGAAACATGAAGTTAGACATCGTATACTTACAGCAATGCCAAAACGATTATGGTATATACAAAGGCTATATTTAAAGAGATAAAAGATATAATTATAAAGGAATATTAAAGAAGATAAATGTATTCACGGAAGTTCTAAATAATGTGCTTAATATATGGTAGAATTTATATTTAATGTATGTTTGCCTTTGTTGAATTTATGAGCTCTGGATAATGCTGACTGTATAAAGAATAACTTCAGTGTTGTAATAAGATAAACTCTGACCATGGGTAATGCTTACGCGAAGATTCTGTAACTAATTAATTTCAGTGATCGGAACCAACCCATTTTAAGGTGGTCGTGACGAAGAAAGATGTCATGAGTAGCATGCCCAATGTTAACTACTTGAACTCCTATTTATAATCTGTTCCTTATGAAGATATGCTATAAACAAGATACTTCAAAACAGTATTATTTGTTTGTCTTCAAATCAGTTGTTATCTATTTCAATTATGTTATTGGAATCCGAAATTTACTTGAAGAGATTTTCATACATTCACTCAGTGAGTCACGGTTTCTTTTTCATCTCGCACCGTGCAATGTGATCAAAGAAATCTTCATGGTTTCACTTACTTCCGAAATCAAGAATCTGGATCTAAATCCGATTTTCCACGTTTTGCATAAACGTGGTGGCGACTCAGTTTTAGGGCTAAACTTAACTCCTTGGTCTATATAAAATAAAAGTCAGATATGTCAAAATATGGAGCGGTGCCGAGCATAACAATATGATATAAAATTTAATGCAGTGACCCAGTGCCTGATATACATATAAGCTAAAGCAAGTTATAGCTTAGAACCCCCACGCTCTTGGAAGGCAGAAAAATTAAAGAAAAAATTGAATATACATTTCCAAAATATAAGAAAAACAATAAATAATGAAAAATCTAATATAGCAACAGTGCTTCGTTTGTGTAAGCCCCTATGATGTAAGTAATGGGACTCTTTCTGCTACCTGCTTCCTAAAATATCACTGGTTCCTTCATTTCTGTGTATATGGTCCTACGTTCATCTGGACACTTAAAGGGCCCCATTATCTTCAATAGCTTAGAGCCCCACCAAATCTAAATCCAGCTCTGTGAGTGGATAGAAAGGTGGGCACTGTGAAATTTTATTTGAAACTACCGTAACTTCCTTTCATTCGACTGAATTCACATTTGAGGGTCTATTCGTCTGTTTCATAATAACCCCTATAGAAACTTATCCGATTTTAATAAAAGTTGACATATGAATCTACTTAGCATTTCGAAATTATCTTATTAGGAAAAAATCTTTAAATTTTACATCCCACGGTTATGCCGGCTAGGCTAAAGGAGACGGTGATGATGAGAAACGAATGAAATGGTGGAATGAAGAAAGTGGGAGGAAACGGGCGGAACCCCGAGAAAACCCATGCACACGGTGTTTGTCCACTACAAAGCTCACTTGGCGCTAGCTGGAATCGAAAAAAGGACTCCATGCACCAGAGGTAAACGCTCTAACACTGAGCCACAGCGTTCCCGATAACCTTATTTGGGGTTTCAGTGTATCAAGAAGAGTGGAATATGAAAGGAAATATAATTTAACCGTTTTCCAAGTTTACGTGTTACATACCAATTTTCTAGTACGAATTGTGAGGAAGTTATTGTGATTTGAAAAAAAAAAAAAATCTTACTAAATATCTTTACGGTATACTGTTCGTCTCCACTAGTTGCGCTTAAAATCGATCAAGAGTCATTGGGCACGTGGAAGTAATTTATTTTAAACATTAATATTTCCTTATTTAAATGATACGATAACAAACCAATTATCCGTTGTGGTTCTAATCAAAATTATTCGATTTTGACACTATATGATTTGCATTTTCTTTAAAGGTTCCTAATAATCCATTTCTTGTTGAAGTCTATGGAGAATGAAAGAGGAGTACCGTATCATATATTTTCTTTGAAGGGCACCCACTGCACATTGTTAAAATTAGTGTAAGATAAATGTATAAACTTACCTTTTTCAAAATCAAACTACTTGGAGTAACAACCCTTTATGAGTCTGAGCCGCTTCAACGCCATCTGTTAGCGACCGGTTCAACTACGTCCAGCCTAGCGAGGAACCGTCTCTAACAGGCATATCAGGGATTTTCTAGACCTACTGGTCGTCACGTCTTTCATGCACGTGACACTCCAGTTTTCCTCACTATGTTGAGTGAAGGCAGCGCCGTAACTTAGATTTTTTCTGGGGGGGAGCAAGCATCAATACGTGTATTTGGGCCCCCTAGAAAAAGTTGTTTTTCCAATTCTTGGGCCCCCTTTTTCCATTTTTCTTTTACTTTTTATGGACCCCCCGG
This sequence comes from Thermobia domestica, assembly GCF_964235325.1. NCBI lineage: Eukaryota > Metazoa > Arthropoda > Insecta > Zygentoma > Lepismatidae > Thermobia > Thermobia domestica. Next base: position 25,943,205 of record NC_137464.1, read on the forward strand.
AGCCTTGCCGTCCTCCTGCACGGCAAGTTCTGCGGGGCCGTTAGTTACGCCCCTGGACCCGTTTCATACATGACAAATTAATTAAGGAGACAGTGTTGACAAATTTCAAAGTCATACGAATAAATATTATTTCTAGGGCCCCTAACAGTAGACATCTTTTACTGAAATGGGTCTACGACTTATTTTTGTTTTATTTACCTTTTGTGTGCTGTTTTGTTTATGTAATGTATTGAACCTGTTTGATACTTCATTTATAATTACATGTTCGTATCGTATAAGAAGTAAGAAAATTTTGTCTTAAAGTGGGCTTCCTCGAACGGCTGGGAGTTACAGCCCTGTGTGTAGGTCGGAAATTGGGAAGCACCGACCAGGAATTGGACTCGGGACCACGCGCACGTGAGTCCAACGCTACACCTAGTAGACTGCCGTGCCCCTCCTTCCTCAATTATCCAGTACAATTTAATGTACTATACTAGACACACAACACGAGGGGCACTCAAAAATTTCCCGGAATTTTGTTCTAGCTCTTTATTACCACAATATAAGTACACATTTACTTAACACGTTAGCTGCCATTTGGGTCCTATCGGACCTAATGAAGTGGTCTAAGAAAATGTCCTCGTAGGTCCGATCAGACCCAGAATTTCTAATTCGTCTAGTTGTTATTAGAGTACTTGTATTGTAAAGTACTACCCCTAGTGTTAATGAACTGTAGTAAAAAAAAATCTTTAAGTTTTACGTCTCACGTTTTTGCCGGTTAGACTAAAGGAGACGATGTTGATGAGAGATGAGTGAAATGGTGGAATGAAAAAAGTTGGAGGAAACTGGAGAACCCCGAGAAAACCCACGAGCACGGTGTTTGTCCACCACAAAGTCCACACGGCGCGAGCTGGGATCGAACCAGGGACCTCAAGCACCGGAGGTGAACGCTTAATGAACTGTAGTGTTTCTATCACACACATAATATAGATATTTATGGTGTAGGTTTTGTTGTTAAATGTTGCTGATTAACGCCGCTAGAGGCGCTGAATATCAAGGATATAAAGCGTACAAGAAAATATTTGATTGAAATATATTGGATCTTGGATCAGGAGCAGTAGCGTACGCAGGAATTTATTTCGGGAGGGATCCAAACTCAATATGAGGGGATTTTATATTAAAATTCCTAAAACTGCCCCAAAAATTTGGCTAAATTTACACAAAAGTCAAAATTTCGGGGGGGGGGAAGGTTCGGACCCCCAGGACCCACCCCCTGCGTACGTCCCTGATCAGGGACCACAAAATTTTTGAATGCCCCCTAAATCGAACTGTAGTATTTTCTACGGAATAAGCACATCATACTGAGTTAAGTGATAGTTTGGATTTGGGTACAATATATGTAGTTTTCCAGATCTAAGGCGTACAAGAAAATTTTTTATTGAAATATATTGGATCCAAAAATGAATACCACTGTTCTAAATTATAATAAACTTAGGTATACTGTTGATTAAAAATAAAACTAATCGCATTTACACAGTGGAATATTTCTTCTGAGTTTTTTTTTTTTTTTTTTTTTTAAATCGAACAGCAACAATTTTACCTTTCTTATTGTTAAAAATGCCATGAAACTTTCTCTGTCCTCATGTTAACGAGATATTTTGGAAAGGGTTCCAACTAGAAAACAAAATCTAAAGAATCTTAAAGTGAAAATGAAATTAATTTCCGCAAAAAGTTGTTTTATTATTTTTTTTCTTTCTCCACTTCTGCTATTTTCTAACTATGTAAAGTTCTGAAAAATATTTTTGATTTTTTTTTGTGTTGTATGAAAATGAAAAACTTTGGAATTACAAAAGAAAAAAATGAATTCAGGAAAAGAGAAGAAAATACTATAACAGACAGGAATAGAAAACGTAAGGTTTATTTTAATCTTTTCTCCGTGTCATGGTAGTTTCAGAGAAAAACGTACTAATTACTATAAACCACCTAATTGGATATTTTTTTGTCTACTTCCTCTTAAATTTTTCTTAACTAAAGAAATTAAAAATAATAAAAAAAGGAAAGACTAGTTAAAAACTTTTGTTCCAGAAAAAGAAAACAATTGAACATCAAGAGAAAGTTTGTTAAAAGAGAGAGAGAGAGAGAGAGAGAGAGAGAAAGGGAAACATACACACACACAAAAGTTTTGTATAGAACTTTCCAAGTTTGTAGGCAGGATTCGATGATTTTACTGACATCTGGTGAGAAATTTTTGTAGTCAGAGACGTGACACTGACAAATGACTCTCTAGTGTGCAAAAAAAAAAAAAAAAAAGAGAATGCGCTTTGTTCTCTCTTTTTCTTTCTTTTTTGTTCGTATATAATCCCCTTTCGCCGTTTTCTCTGAAAATTATGGCAGTAAATTCACTCACCGCTTTTGCTAGAAACGAAGAAAGGATAAAAACCCGAGCAAATTGATATTAATCTCTGGATACATGTCTGATATATTTATCACTTTCACGATTTTGCTGAAAAGAAACAATAATCCCAATGGTAAAAAATACAATTTAAAAAGAAGTTGACAAAATGAATAAAGCTACGTTAGTGTTTTTTTTTTTTTTTTTTTTTACGTGTTTCGTTATTATTTTAGTTTTTACGTACTGGATGTAAGCATGAGATTTTAGACACAATTTTCAATGTATAATTGGGAATCAAGGTACAAATTAACTTTCTGTTTGCAATCAGATTTAGTGGCATTAAAGTAGTGATAATACCAGTGTATTTCTCCTGTACTTTTTGGGCATATGTAATGGTGTATTTAGGATTTCGTTTCTTGAAAGGGGGGGTATGTACAGCGGCGGACACTTCTAAATGGTACACCTTAGCCGTAAATCTCCATATGGCTGTACCATTTAGAAGTGTCCCCCGCTGTACAACACGTAAATAAGAACTTATATTTTTCCTTTTGGGTGCCGACAAATTTTAATAAAGTTAATTTTCCTTCCTTTAATATCAGTGGAATGAATGACACTTCCAGGTATGAGGAATGAAAGCATTGAGTGAGAGTGGGGAGGGGGCAGAAATAACTGAAAGGTAAGATAATACTTAAATTATCCAAACGGTAATGCTCCGGGGAAGGGGGGAGGTATGAAATTCGGTGGCGTCATATTTTAGACAAGTAAGTAACCCATCGTTGAAAATTAAATACAGATCCCGCTATAAGGAAAAGTCATTTAAAGGAAAAGGCGAAATTTGAATAAAATAATCAAAGAATAAAACAGTTATAAACAATAGAAGGATATTAATATAACACAATATCAGGGGCGGATCCAGATCCGACATCTGGGGGGGGACGGTGGGTTGTCATACTGCTACTTTTAAGGGCTCCAAACTTTGGGATGTTTATATATATATATATATATATATATATATATATATATATATATATATATATATAATAAGAAAGTTTCCTCTTCTGAGGGGGTGATCGCCACGATCGCCCCCCCCCCCTGGATTCGTCCCTGCACTATATTTTATTAAACAACCTTCAACATTTTGTTCGTACACAATTTTTCACAACTAATTTAATAACATGACATTTACTAAAACAGCTCCTTGTGAACAGTATGGTGATTATTGCCTACATTAAAATACATGTTTTCTTAATTTGGGTGTTACTAACGACGGCCGACTTGAATCACAACTAACAACGGTCGAAAGTATGATAGGAGAAACGGAAGAAAATAACTAAGAAAAATAGACAGAAGAGTAGAATGGACGAAAGAAAAAAAAGGAGCGCAGTTGTTACATGGAATGAAACTTGACAAATACAGTATTATTTCTGAGCATAGAGCATAAGAAAACGGAAAGTCAATTAAATTCTTAGAAGTGGTAAGAAAGATTTTTGTTGTAACTAACAAATTTATTTCGAGGGAGGACTTGAGTCCAATGTCCCCCTAAATACGCCACTGGGCATATGAATCAATAAATCAGAAAAAAAAACAGGACACTTTTTTTTTAAAAAACAAAGTAGCAGTGTCAGTGTACACCACGTGAAGGCGTTTGGTTTCTGTTGTGTAGTATATCTTTTAAATTAGTATTGAAACCGAATTTGGTTGTAGATTTCTACCACTTCCGGTTTTAGTAGAGAGACTAAAGTGGAGAAGGGATATATTCTTGAGACACTTAATTGATTGCAGAAACCTGCTACTCGCTACCTACCACCGATTTGGCTCTATAGTGATCAAGGTTAAAACCAAAAATGGTTGAATTCTACGACTTCCGGTTTAAACACCACTTCTATCAACAAACCCGGTTCTTAATTTTTCACCCTCTATATCTAGTGAAAGCAAATTAGACAAAAATAATGAAGATGGTGGAAAAAGTCATAAAAAGATAAGATTTGGTAGAGACATGTAAATAATGATCCATTCAACAAACTAAAAGTTCTGTGAAATCAAAGTGGAGCTTCAGCCGCCATCTTGGAAAATGGCCGCCATGAATGCCATAAAATGGCTTTTTTTTTCGTTATTCCACATACAAAACGCCAAAAATATCGTCAGATAGATATAAAAATCGGTACAAGTGTATGGAATAGTGGTCCAATCGACATACTAAAAAATTGTGTGAAATTAGAGTGGAGCTTCAGCCGCCATCTTGGAAAATGGCCGACATTAATGCCATAAAATGGCTTTTTTCGTTATTCTGCACACAAAACACCAGGAAATCGTCGAAAAGAGATAAAAATCTGTACAGGTGTGTGCGGAATAGTGGTCCAATCAACATACTAAAAGTCCTGAGAAACTCTGGTAGATTGACTTTGATCCATCAAGAGTAATTCTTGTGACTTTTAGTTTCACGGACGGTTGAACGGACGGACAGGATAAACATGTAATGTATTTTGATAAACAAAATTGCTTAGAAATTTGTCATTCATTGTAGTGTCCAGTATGGTACAAATAGTGAGCTGTTTTTTTTTTCTTTCCTGAATTTGAAGTTGGTTACAAAGCCTACTCAAAATGAGATTGACGCATCCACTTACTCTCTCTATGAAGATACTAACTTCTTGACACTATAAGTGAGAGAGCTCTTTCGATCGGGGGAATACGGGACAGGGTTGTAAAACAGGAATTGCTCTGACTAACAACCGATAAATCCTAGCGATGCATTACTGTTATAAAGAGCAACATCAGGAAATTCCATGTTCTACGCTAGATGTGGATCTATTACTAACCGTGAACGTGAGTGGATATGTTTTCTTTTGGATTATCAAAACTTTTACAAGGTTAGATATTGGTCCATTTTTCTTTCAAATGAAATAAAATAAAATATTTCAGTTTAACATCGCATGATTATACTCGTTAGGCTAATGGAGACGGGTGATCAAGGTAAGTGAATTATGATGTAAGAATTGGTCGAATGAGAATGTGGAAGGAAATAGGAGCACTCCGAAAAGATCCACGGACACCATGTTGTCCACCACAAAACTTATTTGACCATATATCGAACCAGGGACCCCATGCACCAGAGGTAAGCCCTTTCCACTGAGTTACCGTGGCCCCCGGTCCATTTTTCTTTATATCGTGAAGCAGATAAGATAGTTTATAGTACCATATTATAAAGTACGTACTCTGTAGAAAATTATTGTTACATTTAATACGTAATAATATTTGGAAACCCAATTTAGACAGCTTGTTTGTAAATATGGCGCGGGACATAATATGAGAATTGGAGAAAGTATTATTCCCTTATTACAACCTCCTCTTTCGTTGCAGTTTGTAGTTACATAAAACATGCCTAGGTAGAAGCTAGAACCGACTTCTGAAGGAAAAAGAAAATCTTGGAATAATGATGATATGAAACAGGCAGTAATTGTGGTTACGGAGGACAAAATGAAATGATATGAGACCGAGACAGGTATGTGTCAATCGAGACGAGACTGAGGCTGTATGTAGGCTCGTCTCATTTCGTCTCCACTCCATCGGTAACGAGAATTCTTCCCGTCACGAAAGGTTCGTGAAGAATGTGATCCAGCAACATTTAAACCATATTTATTACTGGAGTATGATGTATAATGACTTGTATGTCTTTAAACACAGATAAATGCTCTTTATTGTTGTGTCCCAATAATCACTTTATCAATAAGTAGTGGACACAAAAACCGGTTTTTCGGTCTTTTGGAGAAACCGAAACCGGTTTTTGAAAATGTTCGAAAAAATGTTTAGGTTTTCTTCAAAAAAAGTTCGGTTTCTCACCGAAACCGGTATCGGTTTTCTTCAAACCCGGTTCGGCTTTTCACCGGATCCGGTTTCGGTTTTCTTCACAACCGGTTCCGTTTTTTTCCCCCAAATTTGTTCTATTTCTGACCAGAACCAGAATAATGTTTCGTTGTTCTCCGGAAACCGATTCCGTTTCTACAAAAATAGTTGTATGTGTTTTCCAAAAGTTTTCACCGAAACCAGTTTCGGTGAAAACCGAACCGGTTTTGAAGAAAATCGAAACCGGTATTCGAGAAAACCGAAACCGGTATTGTGAAAACCGAAACCGGTTTCGGTGTAAAACCGAACCGATTTTGGAGAAAACTGTAATGTCGGTTTTCGGGTTTCGGTTTTTCTAGAAACCGGTTTTCGGTCTTTAAAAAAAATTGGTTTGGCCCATCTCTATTATCAATATATATATATATCTGCATTATGCAACAGTAAAACCGTTTGAAAACTAATATTTGAATGAACTAGTGATGCTTACGAGATTAGTGAGATTTCTTCCCGTCTTGTTTCTCATCCCGAAAACAAGACACTAATTTAATATTTCTCGTCTCAAATTTGAAAGCGGGATGAGAAAATGTTTGTCTCGTGAGGAATACTATTCAGGAGCGTTATTTTTGATTTTGTGTGGGGGAAAGGCAGGATTCTTAAACACATATTTTTTAACTATTACTTTATATTAGGATATAATTCATGAAAAATATGTGTATTTCTTAAACTTAGGTTTGCCCTTTCTAAATGATGTCCGTAAAATAATTAAACACAGATGGAAGTTTAACATAGACAAAAAGAATCTTTCACAAATACTTGGAACTCACTTGAAGTTACTTCTGAAAGATCAAACATAAAGTCTATTTCTCAAACACCGTAGCTAAAATATTTTTGCTTGACGCCACTATCATAGTCGGAGGTAGAAAGCATCCATTAGCGAAATGAACACAAATAACGCTCAAGGTCGAACTAAACAAAGAAAAAATGGGATTATCATTATTTTTTTCTTCAGACGAGAGAGAGCAAATTTTTGTTTATTTTACTCTTAATGGAAGATACGTAAGTATGGCGAAGATCAAATATGGAACTGGTAAAACAAAGTTCTTAAAAGCATAATGTCGCCGTATCATAATACAAGGATGTATGGCTGCGTGTGTTATGAGCAATACTAGAATACTCATTTCCAACTAGATGCAGGAGTGGGACTTCTCGATAAGAGTCAGCACTGAGAGAAAAGGTTGAGCAATAAAACAAGGAGGGAATGAGCAGAAGCGGATCTAGGTTGGGACCGGGGGTCTAGCCCCCCCCCTTAGTTTTTTGAGTGGCAAAAATAATTTAACCATTACTTATACAGAGCGTTCAAAAAGTCTCTATACACCTGAATCGTGAGGGTGGGGGACATTTGGAGGCTCATGGGGGACATTTCCAACATTTGCTGTGAAAATGTGTGTGTATATGCTACGCCCTGTACATAGTGCTTTTATGCCATAAAATATAATAAATTTTGAGTAAAATAATTTTCTCGTTGATTTGAATATGTGACAATTCAGGTGTATAGAGACTTTTTGAACGCTCTGTATATTTTTGAAAGTTTATATGAAACTCATGACATATCTATCATAGTCTGGGTTCTGATTCCCCCCCCCCTTCTTTCCAGTTTTTACGTTCTAGATTTGTCTCTGGGTACGAGAGAGGTGAAATGGAATAAAACAAGTATTGGTAGGGTACGATTTGGCATGGATTCACGTATAGTGTATTCAGGGGTAAAAGTGGATCTGAGAAAGTAGGAGGACCCATGACGTCATACCGTCCTCCATGCCTACCTTTTGTCCATTGTATTTTTTAGGAAGTGGAGGAACGCCATAGATCTTTTTTTTTTTTTTTTTTTTTTTTTTTGGAAGTGCGGGACGACGTCCACCTGTGTTCCCTCTCACTTTTACCCCTGAGTGTATTGTAAAACTATCAACGACGTCTTATTTTTCTGCAATCACTTTTAAATAGCTTAGGAAAATTGCATGCCCTGTGACAGTACAACATTTTGTAACCGATCAGCAAGAACCATGTTAAACCACTTTCATCGGTGTCCTCCCACTGCATCGGTCCCCATCTCATCGCTTCTCGGGCAGGGGTGTGGTTTGGCCCACTTCGTCGCTCATGATGACGAATGTATCTCTTCCAGGTTGTGAGCTCCCATTTCATCGCTTGGAGGAAAGAAACCAGCTCGAAAGAAATAAATAGTTGCAAATGTGAAATAAATAAATAAATAAAACACAGCAGCTGCAAATGTGAGGTATGTAAAATAAAGAAAAAATAAACAAATCAACGGTTGCTCTGGAAACTAATTCATATTAATACGGGATGTGCTTTTCAAGTTTCGAAATAATAATAGTAATAAAAAACAACTATACTTTTCGTAACAATTTTAATTTTACATGAAAGCTTATTCCATAATCTACTTTCCCGCCAATATTAAGTCACTTATCGTGTAGTTCTATAATCTTTAGAATACCATGCTCATAGGAGTCTGCCGCCGGATTTGACAACCACTCCAACACGGCCGTGAGCACAACTTTCGATAATTTAAGCGTTGAGCCATAATTTCATAGAGAACACTTCTTGTAACTTGAGGAAACTTGTCAGATAAAGACGAAATCATAAACTGTCTGCTCTCTTTCACGTTTTCCTCAACTTTCTGTGCCTAATCTTCAGTGATGGACAAATGGTTGCCCATTTCGTCCTTTATCATGAACATTCATGCGGTCAGCTTTAAAAGCTCTATCCCATTTCTGTACCATTCCATAGCTCATAATTTTTTCTTCATACTTTTCGCTAATCTGGCAATGAGTTTCAGCTGCTTTCACGCCTTCAGCACTAAGAAAACGAATCATAGCGCGTATTTCATAGTCGGCGGAGGCATTTTAACTACTCACAAACAAACATAAACACAGTCAAATGTTTTCGTAATGGCGTTTGTGGCTTGCCGAATGTTGTAGGTATACAGAACGCATATGCAGAATACCGATGGCAGCGCTGCAGCGGCCGAATTTTAAAACGGTACTTACTTAAAGAATACGCCTCATATTTTCGAATAGCTGAATTATTTACGTCGTCTTTTCGTATAATATTAGTGACACTGTGCAATGTTGAAGCTAGCGATCCTCCCTGTCATTAATTTCAAGCCTGAACTTAGGACTTAAGTGTCTAACTACCACAAAACACATAAAATCTATATAAATAAAATTGAAAGTGACTATACTTGTGACTTAGTAACTCTTAAACCACCAGACCGATCTCGATTAAATTTTCAACATAGATGATGTTCGGACCTGGGATGGTTTTTATCATTTTACTTTAATGGTGCAACGTAGGAGAGGAAGAGATATTTAAAAAATGATCGAAAATGAGCGATGTTAGTGCCGAATCCATAGTTTTTGGGGTCGCTGAGAAGTGCAGTAACACTTTCGATGCCGTTTAAATTTAAATTCAGCCCCGCAACTTGGGGGAGGGGGAGATATATAAAAATGATTGAAAATGACCAATATCAGCGAGCGCTTCGGTAATAGTAAAAAGAGACTGACTAACGGAACATTTCAGTAATAGTAAAAAGTGACTGACTAACGGAACATTTCAGTAATAGTAAAAAGTGACTGACTAACGGAACATTTCAGTAATAGTAAAAAGTGACTGACTAACGGAACATTTCAGTAATAGTAAAAAGTGACTGACTAACGGAACATTTCAGTAATAGTAAAAAGTGACTGACTAACGGAACATTTCAGTAATAGTAAAAAGTGACTGACTAACGGAACATTTCAGTAATAGTAAAAAGTGACTGACTAACGGAACATTTCAGTAATAGTAAAAAGTAACTGACTAACGGAACATTTCAGTAATAGTAAAAAGTGACTGACTAACGGAACATTTCAGTAATAGTAAAAAGTGACTGACTAACGGAACATTTCAGTAATAGTAAAAAGAGACTGACTAACGGAACATTTCAGTAATAGTAAAAAGTGACTGACTAACGGAACATTTCAGTAATAGTAAAAAGTGACTGACTAACGGAACATTTCAGTAATAGTAAAAAGTGACTGACTAACGGAACATTTCAGTAATAGTAAAAGCTGACTGACTAACGGAACATATTACTATTTTTTTCTTATTTTAACTCGGCGAACCAGGTAATTGACGCTAGTTTTTTTATATAAAAATCTGACTATGTTTAATTAATATTCAGAAAGAGTTCTATATGTAAAAGAAACCCTGAGTGAGTAGGAGAGTGAGTGACTAACTGATCAACGTCCAGACCAAACCACTCAAGGTAGAAATCTGAACTTTTGACATTGTATAGCAACGATGATTTCAAACGATTTGCTCCCGGAGGAAATTTCAATACGCAGGGGGAAATTTCAACTTAAAGTATTACCGCGAAAATTCTGGTAACCCTTATTAAACACGATCAAAGATATACCGTGGGAGAAATTCTCCTCGGGTTACCTCCGAATTTATTCCAGCTGTATACGATTTGTAGCGGAAGGCACCACTAAGGAAGGATATTTGAAAATTCAATAAAGAAGGTGAGGAAATAGGGGGTGGCAATTATTACAGTAGAAGATTCATATCTCTGAATCTCTGAAGGGCAGAAACATGAGATTTGGTATATATATTGTACTTACTCCCCCCCTCCCAGAAAAAACGTGTTTCAAGATTTTTTATTTCCCTAGTAGGAAAGAACAAGAATTTTTGGAATAATAAAAAATGGATCAAAAGATTGCGATCTTGGGCAAGAATTTTAAGGCTGATCCAAAAATTGCATCAAAAGATTCCGATCTTGGCCAATAGTTAGTTTTTGGATCAGGGGCCACAAAAGTTTTGAATGGCCCTTAAATTGAGTTTTCGTATTTTCTAAGGAATAAGCACATCATACTGAGTTAAGTGATAGTTTGGTTTTAACTACACTATATGTAGTTCTTCAGATATAAAACGTACAAGAAAATTTTTGATTGAAATATGTTGGATCTTGAATCAGGGGCCACAAAATTTTTGAACGGCTCCTAAGTCGAGTTTTCGTACTTTCTACGAATAAGCACCTCATACTGAGTTAAGTGATAATTTGGGTTTGGCTACACTATGCGCAGTTCTTCAGATATAAGGCGTACAAGGAAATTTTTGATTGAAATATATTGGATCTTTTGATTCAAAAAAGCAGAAAGAGAAAAGGATGTAGATACATAAACCTCCAAAGATCAATACCACAAGCGTTACCCTTAATCGACCTCACAGGAGGTGACATCGTCCAACGTAAACTCACCAATATAGCTGATAAAGTAGAAAATAAGTATTTCCACCGGAAATAAATCACTTCACTCTGTAGAAAGAGCATTAACTGGCAAGTTAGTTAATATCAAAATATTGAATCAACAAAGTAACAAAACAAAGCATAGCCGACATATGACACGATGTGTAATGTGTAAAAGTGGCAAGTAAGGTGAAAAAAGGCAGGACAAGGAAGAAGGTGTAGACATGTGCAGGCTAAAGGACTTCTGCCATTGCATCTAGCTTAATGAACCAAAAAAAAAGTATTACAAATTGCTTCAAAGAAGCTTGAGGCTACATGAGTTCAAATCTTCTTGAAAAAAAAAAATATGACATCTACAAGAATCGAACGATGGACTTCCGGGACCATACCTCTTATCATGTAACATTATAATAAGATGGTCATATCTCGAAAACCTTTAAGGTTAAGACATGAAATTTGGTATTTATACTTTTCATTTATAATCACAAAAGACGTGCTTGTGCATATTTTCATATTTCCCTATACGGGACGAAAAGAGGGATGGAAGTTACAATTATTACACTAAAATGCGCGTACCTCGAAATCCCCTAACATTAGAGAAAGAAATTTAGGCTTTTAATTTAAAATAATGAAATGAAAAAAAACAACGAACGATTTAACATTGTTCCCCAAATTTTTCATTCTGTACCATTCTCCTTCAAATTTACCATTTTGCCTCAAATTTAGTACGCTCTTCCACATTCTTCAATCTACCCCTCAAATATACCTTTTTCTTCTAAATTTATTTCTCTCGAGTTTGATTATGCCATTTTGATTGAACAATTACGTCCCCGGAAATAATCTCCATGAACGTAACGTACACCCTACAACATACCTGCGGACATCCATGCTTGGACTACTTGAATGTAAAGATCTGTCTTTCAATCAGCTTTTCACACTAACTGAGTCTCCATAATTTGTGGCATCGTTTGCTTGGAGAGTAGAATGAAAGGTAAGGAAATACAGGTTTCCAACAAGGCTAACCTTTGAAATGTGTCTAGAAGGGACCATGATTCAGAGGTAACGTGCTCATCTCTGGCCTAAGGGGTCGTCCACATAGTACTTAACGCATCAAAGAGAGGGAGGAGGTTCGACCTTGCGTTACGAATTGTGACAAGGAGGGAAGAGGAGGTTTATGTTTTTGTTAAATAACGCATGTTTTTTGTTGTAATTTTTATTCTTATTCTCAGATTTATATGCAACCATTTAAACACATAAGTATATTCAGTTCTTTTCTTTTTTATAAATAAACTAGCAGAATACCCCTTCTCCGCACAGGGAGAATACGTTTCATTTTGGACATAAAGGGTACCAAAACTGTCACCATTCAACTTAGGAATTTCAAAAGCTATGAATTCGGCACTAATATAGGTCATTTTCAATTATTTTTACATGTCACTATCCCCCTTAGGAATACTAATGGATGCTGAATTTGGATTTAGACAACATGGGATATGTCACTGCTCATCTCAGCGACCATGAAAACTATAGATTCGACACTAATATCGATCATTTTTGATCATTTTTATATATCTCCCCTCCCCAAAGTTACACCTTCAAGGTGAAATCGTAGAAACGCTCACATGCCCAAAACTCGTCTATGTTGAAAATTCGATTGGGATCGGTTGGGTGGTTCAAGAAGTATTAGGTTACAAACATAATTACTTTATTTATATATATGAACGTGACTTATAGATATTTCTATTGTTTTGGAAAATTGAGAAACATAGCCTATACAAATAGAATCATACAGAAGGAATTAGAATATGCACTAGGAATTAGAATCCTGCGTGTGTTACAATACAATTAAATTCCGTTTTGTGGATATCGCAGCATTGCATTTACGCCACACGGTTTTCTGGAGTTAGTTGTCAGTGATCGTACTAACCACTTAAAAATGCTCTCACCTTCGCATCGTATCGTTATTTCTGAGAATATTATTTAAAACTTTCGATTTGAATCATTACCCGCTCTTTTCTTCTCACGTTCGCATGTGAAACAGAAGAAACACATTTTTTCGAGAAATAATATTTTGCGCGATGAAACCATCCATGATTTTGCAGAGCAAAATAAGGTATTAAAAACCTAATTCGTCGGATATTCATCTCGTACTGGTTTTTGATTTTTGGATTGAATATTTCTGAAGAAATCGAGTTTATTCGCATTCTCGCACTGATTTAGGACAAGAAGATTTTGAAAATTGTCAAACTGAAGTCCAAAGTCCAAAGTCCAAAGAAGATGCCCGAGAGCTTGTTCACAGACGAGATGTCCCTTCTCCTTCACGTGTGCAGGTACTTCGAATCTGTGCTCGACGAGGAAGAGAACTTTGCATCGTCGACACTGGCAAACTTCAAATGGAAAAAGCATCCTGGATCCCTAAAAGAGATGTCGATGCCAATTCTTTAGATTGTTTCACCTTCATCTTTCGGTAGTATTATCGGTGACCTAAAAGAATTGGTGGAATCTCTTTGGGAAAAAGGACAGTATGAAGAATTAGGATTGGTTAATTAAACAACCTTATGGTGTTACAATACTTTTGCTGTCATTTTCTAATAATTTGATTTGTTGGCGAAAAACACTACAAATATATTCAGAGTACAAGTATTTTGTAATAAAAAGTTCTACCATTAATTTTTTATTGTAATAACCAGAGCCGAATTTCTAAATAAGCTAAGTATGCTGGAGCCTAGGGCGGCAAAATTTAGGGGCGGCAAATTTTACTTTTTATACTAAATATTTTTACTATCAATGAAAATAGAATATCAATATTTTTTTTATTTTTTGATAACATCCGGTTATAATTTTTGAATAACATTTTTATCCATGTCATAAAAAAATATTTTTTCTAGGTAATACACTTCTAATATAATTAGTGTTCATGTATTTAGTACACTATGTTATCAAGTTAATAGGATTGAGAAGGTTTGAATATCTAAATTCTGCTTCTGATTTCAGTAAATAGCTTAATTTTGCTTTAACCAAATCCGGGGTACAGCAGCAAGAGAATCTGTTCAGATCAAAATTTTTTTCTGTCAAAAGTTATTGTTGAGCGAAAGATGCAGAAATAACTCCAAGAACTTGGTTAGTTTATTCTCAAAGTAAATGTGCTGTCTTTTGTGATTCATGTTTGGCATTCGGGAAAAAACAGAGTTCTCAGTTTGGTAGCAGAGATGAATTTAATTACTGGGAAAATGCCGAAACCCGAGCCAGTCAATACCTCTTCAATAAGTGAATCGAAAGCGACATCTATTGCTCTCAACAGAGTTCATTCCGAACTCTCGGCACAACTTGACGAAAAGACAAAGAAATGGCGTAATGTTTTAACTCCAGTAGTGGCTGTTATTAGGGCTCGCCCCCCTAGAGGAAATTGTACTTCAGAATATCGAAAACCCAATAGAAATTCCCCCCCCTGGAAACCACAACATGGGTGCCCTTGCCTGTACTATCAGATTCCCTCAGCTTTAACGGTTTTTTAAATGTAAATTCTTGTTTACCCAATGTAAATTGCTTATTATAAATAATATTATACCATTACCATTGTACTGTACATAATACATACTCATACTGTAAAGTGGAATATTTAGTTTAATTTTTATTTTCCCTCTAAACTTCCAGATGTGCCGTTGTTAGCACTTTACTCACGTTTAGCGAAATGACCAAATTGAACTTCATCTATCCGTGTATTTCTCGTTCTCAGGTCATCGTATATTTCCGTTTGATTTCTGCTAACCCCTGCACAAATGGTTTATTTTATAGACTACATAGCTCATTCACTCGGAGGGATAGATGGGGTGAGGCTCGTTTTCACTTCAATTAACAAGCTGTGTTAGTGGTCTGTTGGTGTACTTTCTGAGAGTAATGGTGCTTACAAGACATTAAACATGCCAGGCAGCTGTGTTGAGAGAACTCCTAGATAGCGAGAGGGGAAACAGGAAGAGCATGAGGTCTAACGATCGACCACCTCCCGCAGGAGTTAGGTTACACTTTAAAATATATGTAACGTTCACATTAAATATATGCCAATATATTTACTTTTTTGATACAACAGCCGGTACTTTACAGTGATGCCAACACGTGGGAAAAATCCCATATTGTGGAATTTTAAAAAATCATTTCTCGAAATGGAATGAATTTTTTAAAAATTGGCAGGATTTATGGGATTTTTCGTATATCTATTCCATTGACGCCAACAAAATCGTCTATGGTCAAGGGGTATACAAATGAATCTTTATCAAACTTAAATTAATGCTGATGAAATTAATACTAATTGTCAAATTTTCTTACTAACACTTCTTAAATGTTGTGTTACAGTGATGTATGTAGTGACTTGTGAATTTCCACAAACATCAAACAAGTGCCAATGTCTTGAGTTTAAAAAGACAAAGAGAAAGAAAGAAAAATGAAGTGAAATTTTTGGGTTTTACGTCCCACGGATATGCCAGCCAGGCTAAAGGAGACGGTGATGATGGGAAATGAATGGAATGAAGAAAGTAGGAGGAAACGGGAGAACCCCGAGGAAACCCACGCACACGGTGTTTGTCTACCACAAAGTTCACTTGGCGGGAGCAAGGTTTGAACCCGAGACCCCATGCATCAGAGGTGAATGCTCTACCACTGAGCCACCGCGACCCTAACAGAGAGAAAGAAATGAAAGAAAACAATTAACGAAAGAAAATAAAACGACAAAAGTTCCAAATTATTCTATACGAAATGACTGAAGAATGAAGTTTATCTGGTTTTTATTACTTCAGTAGAATATTATGAATATAATTGTGATGAAAATGTATCTCAAAACTCACAATAAAATATAGCTATTTTCATCAGTATTTTCAATTGTCTTTTTCAATTAAGGGAAATATTTGTTTGTAAATTGATTGATATACTTACATGATCGAAACTTTTTAATAATTCACTCATATGTTGAAGAAAATTACTGATATACACTAATTTCACTGTTCATTTTATTTAAGTTTAGAAAAATTTGTTATTAGTATAGCGTGTGGCAAATTCAAGAGTAAAATGGGAATTTTTGCCTATCGATATGGGATTTTATAATGTTTCAGGTTGGCATCACTGGTACTTTATCGTAGAGAAATCAGATATTGCGTTGCATTAATGGAGGAATTTGGTGCTAATTATACTACGACTGAGGCTCTTCAAGTTGTGTTGTGCACTCATTTTTCTTTCCTTTTAACCAGCTTAAGACAGAGGTTTTCATTTTGACTGCATGTATGTTTGTAGGTATGTTGGCGATTATATAGAGAAATTTTGGCCATGTGTCGATCTGATTTTCGCTAATTAAGTGTGCTATTCTCAAAGAAAGTTCTTGCATAAAGCAAGTTGATAACCAATTATTTTGAAAAAAAAAAAAAAATCAATTTTTGTAACATTGAAAAAATCTTATTGTAAAATATGCAGCAACCAGATAATCGGTAAAGTAAGGTGGGTTGCGTATAACTAAAGGGGTTACGAACCTTTTTGTGTCAGCTTTCTCCAAAATGTTTTAACTGTTTGAGGTCATTTGAGATCTCATGACCGCTTGCTTACATGTAGGTTTTCATCGACTTTATCCAACATATCATCCGCTTTTTCTGTGATCAACCGCCCACTGCGAAGAGCACTTTGGACATTTTGAGAACGAAAGCGGCTGAACCATCTTTTGGTTGTTGCTTTTGATATCTTATCCTTCCCATAAACAGCACAAATTTCTTCATTGGTTTGCGTAGCACTTGTGCCTTTAACAAAATAAAATTGTAGAAAATGTAGTGGAGTTTTAACGAAAGCTGTAGTCTTTACGGCCCAATACCTTAAGTCTGATTGTAAGAATCCCAATACTTTTTCTTTTTACACCTACTAGCAGTGTTGCCACAATTCTAGCGATGGGGTGGGCTGAAAAATAGTACCAAATTGAAACAAAAAGGGCTGAATTCATTATTTTATATTAGTGGAATGCATGGCTCTATAACACGAAACAAAGTTCTAGAACTCCTCCCCTTCCAAGAGTCCAAATCAAGAAAGTGCTCTGTTTTTTTAAAATACATTTTAAAAACATGCAAATAGGAGGACCCCGTACAAGCGTGGAAGTAGATGAAACTTATCTCGCACGTAAAAGGTACAACAGAGGTCACAAATTAAAATTTTCACCGTACTGCTTCTTTCTCGACTCCTTCATGTGCGGCGCAGATGCGTCCATCTAGCGTCATTTGCTTCCCGATATAGTTCGAATTACGAATTTTCCACACAAAGTTCTGAGCGTTATGCGGTGCAACATCACAGAATGAATGCTCAACAGCATCTTTTAAGAGTCCTACACATGCAGGAAATGTTTTATTGACACTTTTGAAAATGTGACAAGTACTTGTCAAATGTACCAACTTATTCACAAAGGGGCTGAAAATGTCAGCGTGGTACCAACGGGCCGATTAATGACAAAAAGGGCTGAATTTGGTACAATTGTACCAAGTGTGGCAACACTGCCTACTAGCTTCAATTGTCAGCTGTCAAATGGCGTTAGATTAGACCCGCAGCGACTCATAATACCCTAAAATTTGAGACACTAATGCCATCTCGTGGGCAAAAGACGAACTACTTTTAAGCTATCTGATATTTTGATGCAGTATTCACTAATGCAATGAGTTATTTCTAAGGAAGAGTCCTGCCTATAGAAAAAATATATATATAATTAATCATTACACATTTGTTCACGCATTAGGAAGTAAATGTAAGTTGAATGTGGTAGTCTAGGAGCAGGTAATAATCCTATCGAAATATGGGAAAGTTTAGGTAAAGAAGCAGTACTTTACTCGACTTTTTAATAGGATATTGGCAACAGGAAATACGCCAAAATAATGGAGAAACGATTACGTCCTGCTGGTTTTTAAAAAACAAAGGAAATATTTAAGAATGTGGCAACTATAGGAGAATAAAACTTATGAGTCGTGCAATGAAGTTCTGGGAGGGAGTGATAGAAACAAAATTTGGAGAAGATACCGAAGTAAGAGAGAAAAAATTTGGTTTCATGCCAGGACGATCTACAACGGATGCAATATTTGCTCTTAGGATGTTAAGAGTCTTCATCCCGGCGAAATTAAAATACCGCTAATTTTACAGTAATTATGTGATATCTTCAAATAGGTAAAAGATAATCGAAATTTGGAACAAGAGCGCCCTAGACAATATTATTTTACATGAGAAACCGTTATCACGACTCACTTATCTGCTTTCGATTTCGAGCCATTTTGAAAATCGGCATTTATTTTCGCGTTTCCTAACAGCTGAAAATGGAAAGCCACTAGGTGACTTGTCTATTTGAAGATATCACATAATTACTGTAAAATTAGCGTTATTTTAATTTCGCCGGGATGAAGACTCTTAATGTAAAATACAGAGGATACGAAACGGACCATATAGTTTTCATTGCCCTGGAGAAAGCGCATGATAGAGTGTCATGGGATCTTATTTGGTGGGCATTGAAGAAAAAGTATGTTCCGAACCAGCGGTAAAAGTAGATCTGAAAAAAATAGGGGAACGCATGACTTCACACCGTCCCCCGTGCCTATCTTCGTCCATTGTATTTTTTTAGAAAGTGGGGAAACGCGACAGATATTTCCTGAAAGTGGGTGGACTGCGTCCCCCCGCGTTCCCCCTCACTTTTACTCTGTTTCGAACACATACCTTATATATTAAGGATGTAGAACAGGAGGAAGAAGGATGTGTGAAATAATACAAGAGAGACTTGATTTCAGGGATTGAGTCTTAAGCTACACCTTTTTCATGGTTGCGATAGACAGGCTTATAAAGGATATCCACGTGTTGGCACCTTGGAATATGATATTCATGGACGATATAGTGCTGTTGAATGAGACCAAGGCAATACTACAAGAGAAATTGGATACCTGGAGAGAATCTTCATCATCTAGGTATTCTGCCATTATTGGCAGGTTACTTGCCGTAACTGAGAATCTTCCATGCTCCACAGTACTCCGCCAGCCTCTTCGTCTTATGATTTTTCTGTTTTGATATCGTCCATTAATTGTAGTCTCCTTTCCCCCCTCCTTCTCTTTCCTGCCACCTGCCACCATACCCTCTAGCACGTCCCTCATGATACAGTTAATTCTTATCCAATATCCCAACCAGTTTTCTTCCTCTTCTTAATAATATCTAAAATTGTTCTTTTCTCTCCCACCAGTTGCAGGATCCTCTCATTCTAATTTTCTCAATTCTTCTCCACACCTACATTTCGAAAGCTTCCAATCGTTTTTCATCATTTTTGCGTAATGTCCATTTTTCTAATCCATACAGTACAATATTCCACACGAAGCATGTTATGAGTCTTTTTCTCATCTCTTTATTCAAGATCCCACAAAATAGTGCTTTCTTTCTCTTAAAGGCTTCTTTTGCCATTCCTATCCTTGTTTTTATTTCATGTTCACACTTCATATCATTACTAATAATGCTACCCAGGTATCGAAAACTAGTCGACTGTTCTATTTTCTCCCCTCCTACTTCTACATTTGACACAGGCCCCTTCGATCCAATCACCATGGCTCTTGTCTTTCTAACATTTATTTTCATTCTATATTCTTCACAACCCTTCCTCAAATTTTGTAACATCTTATTTTGATTTTCTCTTCAGATTCTTCAACAAGCGCCATATCATCTGCAAACCTTATACATCCAATTATTCTACCTCCTATTGAAATGCCGTCTTCATTTTGAAGGCTTTTGTTCAATATCTCTTTTTTTGAACCTGGAGAGAAAAGAGCTTAGAATTTAAAAAAATTAAGACAGAATAGTTACATTGTTCATTCAGCAAAAATGTAATCAAGAATACGCGAATAAGACTGGGCATAGAAGAGATGGTTATGACGAAAGAAGTCACGTACTAGGAATCGGTACTAGAGGAAAATGCAGGAATAGAGGAAGATGTAAAGAGCAGAATTACAAGCAGTTTGTCAAAATGGAGAGAAGTGGGAGGAGTATTGTGTAACCACAGAATACCAATAAGCCTTAGTGGAAAGGTTTGCATTATAGTTGTACGATCTATCATATTATACGGAGTGGAATGTCGGACGGCGAAGAAAAAAGGGAAACAGAAGTTGCATATTGTGAAAGTGAAAATGATGCGGTAAGTGAGAGGAGTGATGTGAAAAAACAAAATTAAGAATGAAGAGATTCTAGGGATAGTAAAGGTGAGATCAGTAGTAGAAAAATTGCAAGAAAGTAGAGTTCGATAGTTTAAGCATATAAGAAGACCATTCTTAATACATACCTCACCAAGTAGGCGCAGGCCAGTAGCCAGCCCAGAAAGGTAGAGGGGTCCGGTAGAAGTTAGGGGGAGGGCAACTCAACCATATTATAGTTCGTCAATATATTATAGTTCATTTACAAGCCTATCGTGGAAATTTTAGGGTGAGCAGTAAAAATCTAGGGAGCGCCCCCTAAACCCCTTTGATACGGGCCTGAGTAGGCGCCAGAGAGCGAAGCCGACCGCAGAAAAAGTGGAGAGACTGTGCAAAGAACGGTACGGTGCAGTGTTTGGCATATTGAATATGGCAGAAGATAGAAACAGGTAGAAGAGAGTAATTCGAAAAGCTAACCCTGACTGAACTACTGGAGTGACTGACAGAAAGGTTTAGAAGAAGAAGAATATCTAAACTCAACTAGTGGGGTGACGAAAAAGTGAATTAAAAAATAAATTAGAAGAAAATGTTTGACTTTAAAAACTAATTAAAAAGCAGAAAATATATCTAAAAAACTACGAACCTCCTTAAAAACATTAAAAAGCAGAAAAATAAAACCCTTTAAAAGCAGATAATATTAAATCAGTAAGAAGCAAAAAATAATAATAATAAACACTAAAAAGCAGAAAAATAAAAACTCTTGGAAGCAGATAATAATATTAAATCAGTAAGAAGAAGAAGATAATAATAAAAGTACGTAAAAACAGGAAACAAATTATTGCTAGCATCTATAATTTTTTTTTAAAAGTCGTGCAAAGCCAAACGTATTAATGTCTCATAAAATTCTCATCGAAATAATCTTATATCAGATATTAATTTGTTTGACTTGCTACGATTTCAAAATTTTATAGATAATAGTATTAAACTATTTTCTGCTTTTAAGAGTTTTATTTTTATTTTTTGCTTTCTAGGGTTTTATTATTTTTCTGCTTTACAGTACTTTTATTATTTTCTATCTCTTAGTGTTTTTAGAAGTCGGTGCATGATTTTTTTAAATGTTTTATTATTGTGTTATTTTCTACTAAATATGCGTTAAATTATCTGTACAGATTTAGAATATGGGGACCACTTTTTTAAAAAGAAAATTCAGAGGTAAAATCTGTTATCTCATATTCTAAGAGCGATGTTTAAGGAAGTTATTTATATGTCATGTATCAACATACAGTACAGTACATACAGTGTTTAAAATTGTATTTCATAATCCTATAGCTGTACTGATACATATCGAAAGTGAAAACTAAAGTCTGGAGAAAATCGTAAATGTAGCACACAAGTACGTGAAGTGTACATTATTAGCCAGTTGGTATCCTTCCACAGATTTTAACGTAACAAACATATTTTCGTTTACGCGCTAACGCGTCTACTCTCGACTCACTCCCCAGCTTCGCCCCTCCTAGAACTACAATAGATGCAAAAGTTGTTTGTAATGAACATCTAGCACACATTAATGTATGTTTTACCGAGGAATAATATAATAGTTTTTATTGCTTATCAGTTTGCAGGTACATTATAAATACATAGGCAATTGGTGGGCATACTGCAAGAAAATAAGACTAAGGTTTATCGGTGTATTATTTAAACCAAAAGAGTGATACAAAAGTATTCTACCAATTGTCGTCCATGTTCTTAATATAGTACGGTATTTTGTAAGTAATAAATAATTGCACAGACAGTCCTCCCCACTAGACTAGTAGCTAGAGCGTGCGTGCATTTTATGCGTGATGATAGGTTTGATTCCCTTTGGTAGTTGATTAAACGCATTGCGCCTGATACAGATTCTACCTTTAACTGAGGTCTAAGTTTCACATAGACACGGTACAGAGAACAGAGACTCCAACGAAAAAACAAATAAACCACAAGCAAAGAAGGCAAGATTCATTTCTGTGCAAATGAATATTATGGATATAAAAACATGCGCAAATGAATATTAAGGACATAAAAACATGTGCAAATGAATATTTGGGATATAAAACATGCTCAAATGAATATTAGTGAAATAAACATGTGCAAGTGAATATTAGGGATATAAAATATGCTCAAATGAATATTAGGAATATAAAGACATATAATTAATTTAGGCGGTATTAATAATTGAATGACAGTCGAATAAACCTAAATTCGGAAGTAGGTATTGTATCTTAGTTTAGGACTATATATATATAGTTCTTTTGGGAGAGGAGTTTAAAGTCCGATGATTTTGCAATAAGGTTAAGTAAGAAGGTGATGATGAGATGGATGATAATATTGGAATAGCGAAAGTGGAGGAAACGAGAAAACCCCCGAAAACCCACTTGTCGAGAGCTGGGATTGAACCAGGGACTACCACGCGCCAAGAGCCACCGGGGCCACACGTCAACTTTTAACATACTTTATGAAAGTATACTTTGTACCTGATCTGGGATTAGGATTAGGAATTAGATTTCTGGGCTTTCGGCATCTGTGGCATGTTACCCCGTCACTAGGATTAGGATTAGGAATTAGATTTCTGGGCTTTCGGCATCTGTGGCATGTTACCCCGTCACTAGGATTAGGATTAGGAATTAGATTTCTGGGCTTTCGGCATCTGTGGCATGTTACCCCGTCACTAGGATTAGGATTAGGAATTAGATTTCTGGGCTTTCAGCATCTGTGGCCATGTTACCCCGTCACTAGGATTAGGATTAGGAATTAGATTTCTGGGCTTTCGACATCTGTGGCCATGTTACCTCGTCATTAGGATTAGGAACTAGATTTCTGGGTTTCGGCATCTATGGCCATGTTAACCCGTCACTAGGATTAGGATTAGGAATTAGATTACTGGGCTTTCGGCATCTGTGCCCATATTACCCCGCCACATGTGAGGAATGACATCCCTCTGCGATCACACAATCCGGGGAATTAGCGAGGAAGAAAGGACTGGGGAAGGAAAGAAGCGTCCCGGGACCATTATGTTTGATACCATCCCGGCATTTGCCTGATGTGAATGAGGAAAACCTCACTCAGGATTGCTCGATTGAAAAAGTTTTTTACACTTACCGAGTGTTCCGAACGGGAATCGAACTGGAAACCGCTCGCACGAAAGGCGAGAGCGTTGGCGACAACGCGTTGGCGCTACAGGGACACTATACCTGATCTGAACATCGCCATTGGTACGGAATCAAATTTCATCGAAAGGAAACAAGAAAAATAAATTTTAAGAAAGCTATTAATTCGTATGAAATTCATATGAAAAAGACAACTATCACCGAATACCACCATAGACTGAATTACGTTTGTCAAGCTATATTTTTCTGCTGCTATGGCGTCTTGTAAGTTATTCAATTCCTCATCTTTTCTAGTTTCGTAAGAGAACTATGTTGGGGGACAAAAGTGATCGATAGAAGGTTCCTCGAATTGTTTTATAACTTAGTTCTACATGTTATTTATTCCAATCTTTTCTTCTCATCGCTTTGATCCTCAAATTAGCCACACAACACGCAACGAACGCAACAAAAGAAGCAACCTAGAAAATAAAACTAACTTGTTGGCGCCAAATTGAACGTGAGAAAGTCTTTCTACGTAATCAACACATAGAGAGAGAGAAAAAATAAGGTTGGTTTAACTTCCCACTCAAATATTGATATTTTGTATCTCAGTTTCACCTAAATCTATATCTTCTCCGTATTTCGTAATTTCCCTTTAACTGTATAATCATCCCTCGATATTAAGGTCATCGGAAGCAACGGAGAAAATCTGAAGCAGTTGATTCAGTATGAACAGTGATTTATTTAGGATTTTGTTTAGGAGGGATGTGCACGAACATGGATAACGAGGGGGCAATTGCCCACCTGAGTTTGAGAATTAAATATATCTTAATTTATGCATAAATTGAAGTTTTAAGGGCAAAAATTGCAGACTGGTAAATCTTATGTGATATGTATGATACAAATATTTGGCACTGAATCTAACCCTTTATTCTATTCCTAGAAGAAAAAGGATATTCCTCTTGGCCTACCTAATTTCCCGGGCTACTTATTCCCCCTCTTGATTTTCTTTAATTCAAACATTTACCTTTCTTTGTAACTAAACGATGTAAATATTCCTTTGTTATAATAAATAATGTCCCATTATACTGATGTCCGTGCAAGTTGGTGTGGAACACCAGTTTCGCTTATCAGCTCCTCTTAGTTTTGGTGTTATTGACGACGGCCGACTTGAATCACAACTAACAACGGTCGAAAGTATGATGGAAGAAACGAAAGAAAGTAACAACTAAGAAAAAGAAACAGAAGACTAGAATGGACGAAAGAGAAAAAAAATAAACGCAGTTCTTACATGGAATGAAATTTGACAAATACAGTATTATTTCTGAAAGAAGAGCATAAGAGAATGGAAACTCAATCAAATTCTTAGAAACGATAAAAAAAAAAAGAATTATAGTTGTACATGAAACGCAAAAAAAAAAAAAAAAAATCAACCAATTTATTTCTGGGAGGCTTGAGCCCGATAGCCTCCTTAAATACGCCACTGAGTATGAAAGTCTTGAATTTAAACGAAAAGTGTTCAATTTACTGTTTTATAGTCAGAAAGTGCAGAGAAATCAGAATGGAGTGGAATAATGCTCCAGCACGGCTTTATGAAAATTAAAATACATGTTTCCTTTATTTCTGTGAAGATGGGTTAAAGTGAAAAGCATACTTTTAAGTTACACCAGAAGTGTTCAAAATTTAGCTGTATAAATAACTATTAAGCGCTCTAGCAGAGATGAATTTGGTACTACAACCCTGATTACATACATAATGTATATTTACAGTGTGCCAGATATTAAAGGTATTGTCAGATTGGACAGTATACTTGATTGAAAGAACAGTGCTATATTCTTTCCCTTTCTCTCGAAATGTCATACGGACATTCGTCAACATTGAAAGTACACTGCTATCTTCTTCCTTTTTCTTTCGTAATTTAATACGGACAATCGGCAACATTGGGCCGCTATTGAGAGTACAGTGTTGTATTCTTCCTCTTTCATTCGTAATATAATACGGACAATCGGCAGCATTGGACCGATTTGAAAACTGCAGTGCTGCTGTATTCTTCCTCTTTCATTCGTAATGTAATACGAACAATCGGCAACACTGGACTGCTTTGAAAACTGCAGTGCTGCTGTATTTTTCCTCTTTCTTTCGTAATATAATACGGACAATCGACAACATTGGACTGCTTTGAAAACTGCATTGCTGCTGTACTCTTCCTATTTCATTCGTAATGTAATACGAAGAATCGGCAACATTGGACCGCTTTGAAAAGTGCAGTGCTGCTGTATTCTTTTTCTTTCTTTCGTAATATAATACGGACAATCGACAATATTGGACCACTTTTGAAAGTGCAGTGCTGTATTCTTCCTTTTTCTTTCGTGATGTAATACGGACAATCTGCAACACTGGACCACTATTGAAAGTGTTGTTGTGTATTTTTCCTCTTTCTTTCGTAATGCAACACGAACAATCGGCAACATTGGACCGCTTTGAAAAGTGCAGTGCTGCTGTATTCTTTTTCTTTCTTTTGTAATATAATACGGACAATCGGCAGCATTGGACCTCTATTATCCGCTTTTTAACCGACTATGGGGGAAGATAAAAGAAGGGTATTGTTGTTATGTCCGTATGTGGTTATGCCCACTAGTTCCAGTGCGGAGCTCAAACTCAAACGTATGAAAAGATCTCAGTAAATAAGATATCATTGGGATTGTGGTGATAGTCCGGGTAAAATAGAATAGGTAACGTCACAAAAAAAGTCAATATGGCTGACGTCAAACGCCACAGTGTTTCAGCTGATTTTTTCCTTTCTCCATAATCAAATGAATGCTCTTATCACAAGGATTCCGCATATATATTAATCTAGATTTTTGGGTAATTCATTTTCTGGCCACACTGTAATTTCTATAAATGGCAACACTAAAAATTCTTTTGATTCGTAATTTCGGATGTGGAATAACATTATCTGTTATTATGTTAAGTTACATTTCATTATCTCTTTCACTTACGAAAAACGAGCAAAAGAAAAAAATGGTTAGCTTTTGTATTATCTCTGCATACAGAAGAAGAGTCGAACAGATTCTGTGACTTTAGTGTTGCTCCCAAACTGCCTGTCTTCTTCAAAGCCGGAAACAAATTGAAGTCACTGAGTGCGAGATCAGGACTGTATGGAGGATTTCTTAACCTAATAATAATAATAATAATAATAACTTGAAAAATATAAATCAACACCAATATACAGATATAAAACAATACATAAATTTAAAAGCATTATTTAAAACATGAAAACCAGCAAGTGATCCAAAAGTGTCACTTGCAAAGGCAACTCAAGAAAATCAATGGATTGCTACGTCTCATGCTTTGGATTTTGTAGAACTTTCCCCCCGTTTACGCCCCCTCATCCCCACAGGTTTATAGTAGCTAGCAAAGCTTTATCTTTGGTGCAGAAGGTACTGGATTCAATGCCGAGTGGGAGTGCACACAAAATGTAACGTCACAATCTATCACTTTCAGTGATCATCAGCCTTCTTTTAGTCTAAAGAGTATAACTGTTGGACGGTGAGCTAAAAAAAATCCATTTGTTTCATTTACCCGTTTACGCTGAATTACAAGAAGTATATGGCTAAGTACTAGGAGAATGTGTGTGTCATCGTTATAAATGTATGCGTCATTGTTAAGAAATATGTGTTTCATCGTTAGAAATGTGTGTGTCATCGTTAGAAATGTGTGTGTCATCGTTAGAAATGTGTATGTCATCTTTAAGAAATGTGTGTGGCATCGTTAGAAAAGTGTGTGTCACCCTTCGGAATGTGTGTGACATCGTTAGAAATTTTTGTGTCATCGTTAGAAATGTGTGTGCCATCCTTAGAAATGTGTGTACCATCCTTAATAATGTGTGTGTCATCGTTAAAAATGTGTATGTCATCGTTAAGAAATGTGTGTGGCATCGTTAGAAAAGTGTGTGTCATTGATAGAAAAGTGTATGTCATCGTTAGAAATGGGTTTGTCATGGTTAGAAATGTGTCATCGTTGAAAGTGTGTCATTGTTAGAGATGTGTGAGTTATCGTTAGAAATGTCTATATCATCGTTAAGAAACGTGTGTGCCATCGTTAGAAGTGTTTGACATCATTAGAAATGTGTATTGTCCATCATTAAGGAAACCAGAAACAACAATTAATGCAATAGAATAGGCCAGTTACCAAGTTATTGTCCTACATATAAAGTACATAAAAGTAAATAATATTTCTAGTGGAATAAAAATTGCAGATTGTTATTCAGATTAAACGACATACTTTTCAGCTCCATAAAAACTAGTTTGTTTTCGATTTCCTCGTAAATTACGCATCACAATTACTATTTACCCTAAATATTTTGTTCAACTGGATGTAATGTATCGACTCATATACAGCGTGTGGATCAACTTTATAGACATTGTTTTAATTAAACAGAAATTAATTATGAATTATAGACTACATTTCTGGCCTTACGGCATCTATAGCCATTTTAACCCGCCACGTAGGCCGTATAAGGGATGATTTCCTCGATGATCATACTATCCGGTTAAATGGGAAGGAAGGAAGCGGCCTGGGATCTTTTATGTTAGGTACCAATCCGGCATTTACCTTGTGGGAATGAGAAAACCCATAGGGAAAGTCTCACTTCAGGATTATTGCCTTGAAAAAACTTTCTCACGTTTTCAATCGAGTGTCCCTCACCTAGAATCGAACCCTGGACCGCTTTTGCTCTGCTGAATAGGGGGACATGGTGGCTAAGTGATAGAATGTTTATCTCTGGTACTTGGGGTCCCTGGTTCGATCCACTGCCAAGTAAGTTTGTGATGGACAACATTGTGTCCGTGTGTTTTGACGAAGTACTCCCGTTTCCTCCCACACTCTCATTCTACCAATTCGCCCGTCATCATTCATTAGCCTTAATCATCCGTCTCCCTTAGCCTAACGGGCATAAGCGTGGGACATTAAGCTGTAAGACTTTTTCTACTGAAAAGGATATATCGATTAATATGTCTTATCTTTGCACAACCTTTTTTTCATTAAGAGGCATCATTCCGGCGAAATTAAAATACCGCTAATTTTACAGTAATTAGGTGGTATCTCCAAATAGATAAAAGATAATTAAAATATGAAACAATAGCTCCCTAGACAATATTATTTTGCGTGAGGTACCGTTATCACAAGTCACCTAGTGGCTTTCCGTTTTCAGCCGTTTAGAAACGCGAAAATAAATGCCGATTTTCAAAATAGCTCGAAATCGAAAGCAGATAAATGAGTCGTGATAACGGTATCTCATGTAAAATGATATTGTCTAGGGCGCTCTTGTTCCACATTTCGATTATCTTTTATCTATTTGAAGATATCACATAATTACTGTAAAATTAGCGATATTTTAATTTCGTCGGGATGAGGCCTCTTAAACGCTAAAATAATATTTTAAAATTTATAGTAATTTGGGAACAAAGTAGTATCTCCAGTGACTTCGAATCTAAGCTCAATATTTTCTACCTGTTTTGCAAACCACGATCCACTGCTGCAAAACACTTTCGTAACAATCATTTTTTTCCTTGAAAAAAAAATAAAGGAAGAAAAGAAATGACAGAATTTGTGTATTAGAGCAAATAGTATCCAAAATGTACAGTAGGAGTAAATATATATTAGTTTTTTATGTTCATATCTATTTAACTTATGATAAACCCTTTTTCGGATTCTTTTAGCTTTAGACGTCAAAATTCAATAGAGTTGGCTAGTTTTCCCTTCCTCAGTATGAAACGAGAAAGAGAAGTGTGTAAGCTACTGGCGATACAACGCATGAAGAAAACCGTTTCTTGCAGTATCTGGAGAAACAAAATGGCCAATGTTATCGTACTGGAAGTTCGCTATTTTCCGACGTCTATGGTCCAGAAGAATTTTCAGCACAAATTACGCCATAAATAGCAGCACCATTGCACAACCATCTCGGTTAGATTGCAAGAGATTTTTGTAGATAACAAATATACGATATTGTTTCTTGAAAGAATGTCCACGAACGTTCATATATTCTCATAACGCTCGAAAGCTAAACGCAATAACAGTATGAAACTGATCATTTCTGTTGTTGATAAAAACATTATCAATAAACAGGCTGGGCTGCTGTTACTGCTTGTGCTTGGTGGCTATAGCCACGTGAAGCTTCCTTGAGACTAAGCGGTTAGCGTGCGTGCCTTTGGAGTAGAAGACCCGTGTTCAATTCACGGCGGGAGCTCATATGCTGCTGCTGTTACTGCTTCGGTGGCCATAGCCAAGTGAAGTTTCCTTGTGACTAAGCGGTTAGCGTGCGTGCCTTTGGAGTAGAAGACCCGTGTTCAATTCACGGCAGGAGCTCATGTACTTTGAACCCCATGTTAAGCTGTAGGTCCCGTCTCATACGAGGTGTGATCAAAAAGTACGTGAATCATTTAATTAGAAACAAAGTAGGCTAGTAAGCTTACATGGAACTGTCCAGCTGCTCTGTCGTGGGCCCCTCACTTTCAGGAATGATGTCAAAACGTTTTCCTTTTAGCAAGATTTTAATATTTGGGAAGATCCATAAAGTGTATGGTACTAAATCTGGCGAGTAAGGCGGATGTCGACGGACAGAAACGCATTTTTCAGCCAAAAGCTCGCGGATCAAAAGCAAAGTGTGACACGTGCGTTTTCGTGGTGAAGAAGGAAGCTATTTTCCCATTTAATAGGCAGTTAGAATGCTTTACAAGGAACCATACGAGATGTTTAGTTCTTCGCAAAGCTCTCGAATAATCATTTCCCTGTTTGAACAAATAATTTGTGCCCTTTTCCCACGTTTTCATCTGTTTTCGATGTCAAAGGACGTCTCGATCGTTGCTCGTTTTCAACCGACTCCTTGCCGCATTTGAGTTGCTCATACCACTTGTAAACAGTCTTCAATGTCATTGTTTTATCACTATACACTGATTTTGAAATTTCGTGAGTTTCTTTGGCATACTTTTTTTTTTAAAGCTTAACGCTTTTTAAAACTTAATGCTAGCGTGTGACAGACACTCTTAACACGTCCTCACTCTTCTACCTCTGGAAGCCAACTAACATGTCACAACTCGTTCAAACTCGATTGTACCAAAGATTTAGGCTACCGGACTTACTAGTTGAAATGGATAGAGCATCGATAGATGTCACTGTGCAATTACATTCACCATACTTTTTGATCATGCCTTGTATAGCTTTCTGATGAAAGGGACATTAAAATAAACATCAAATCAAAGCCATATCTAAGTGATGCCAGACCTTCAACTGCAGATCTTGAGGCGCAATGCAGTATGGGTTAGAGTACCACACGTAAACATGGAAATTTTTAGTTGCCTTCGGTTATGCCTATCTGGGATGTTTATGTATTCGTGTCCCTGTCTCTTTATGTTCAAGGGGGGCGCGGTGGCTCAGTGGTAGAGCGTTCACCTCTGGTGCTTGGGGTCCCGGGTTCGATCCCAGCCCCCGCCAAGTGAACTTTGTGGTGGACAAACACCGTGCTCGTGGGTTTTCTCGGGGTTCTCCTGTTTCCTCCCACTTTCTTCATTCCACCATTTCACTCATGTCTCATCATCACCGTCTCCTTTAGCCTAACCGGCATAACCGTGGGACGTAAAACTCAAAGATTTCATTTCATTTATGTTCAACCATAGCGAAGATATTGCTATTTTTATCTGGGTATTGTTCATTTGACACTTCCGGCGGCCATTTTCCAATATGGCGGTGAAAGTCACCTGGGATTTCAGGGGACTTTTAGTATGTTGTTTAGAACATCATTCTCAACATCTGTACCAATTTTCAGCTTGTTACTAATTTGTTCCTTACCTTTAGCTAATTTGACTGCACTAGCTCCTAGATTTGATGATCCTAACAATGTTTGGTAGACGATATAAATTATGTAGTACCTCGTTATGAAGTTTCCGCCATTCACCATTCCCTTTTTCTTGGGTACGAATATTCGTCTTAGGAACTTATTCTCAAACGCTTTCAGTCTACGTTCTTCCCTCAGAGTAGGTGACCATGTTAAAGAACCATACAGCACAACAGGCATGATTATCGCTTTATATGTTTTAAGCTTCAAATTCCTCGACAGAATTCGCGACGACAAAAGGTTTTGAACTAAATAATAACTTTTAGTCGACATTTAATTTCTTCGTGAATATTGTTTTTATCTGTTAATATTGATCCTAGATATTTGAAAGTATCCACTTTACCGAAAGTATTGTTTGATATTTTAACGTATCTATAATTTGCAATATTACTGTCTCGACGGACTTCCATATATTTAGTTTTCTTTGCATTTACTTCTAAATCCAAATTCTTGCAAGTGTTTAATAAGACCTCTGCATTTCTTTTCAGCCCCTATTAAATTCACATCATCAGTATTCGGCACTAGATAGCGAAACATGAGTAAAAGCTTACGCACTATGCGGTACACAGTTGTTCGAGACATTTGAAATTTTCGACTAGCTCTCGCTGTAGATTCTTAAGGGCTGTATTTAAAAGAAGTTCAAACTGTCTTTTGGTCTTCCTCAGACGTGGAAGATCCACCAGACGATTTTCTTATGTATTCGTCCAGTTGTCTTGAATTGTTGATACCACTTGCGAAGGGAGTTATTTGATGGTGGTTCTTTGCGAAATTTTATACGAAACTCACTTTGAACAGAAACTCCCGATGCACTACCTTGTAACTTGTTACTTGTCATTCTGACGGTAGACTTTCGAACTACTGCTGTGGAGAAAACTTGAGGATGTGGTCAGAAGGATTTCAATATAACTTTAATCGCCGATAAAGGGTGGCCAACAATTTTAGTTTTAAAGGTTATTTTTCATATCAGATATCATTGGTTGTATACTCCTCTGTTCTCTAGAGGAAATCATAAAATAATAACAATGAGGAATACAGACGGTATTACACAGACCACCACGGGCCTACATTCACGTTTTGCCAATTGATTCTAAGTAGACTGTGGTCGTGCGCATTGGCGTCAAAAGGCACATAAACCTTTGGGGGGGGAGGCTGATGGGGTGTATGGGGATCCGGGACCATTCCCCCGATTTTTTTAAGTAGTATTCGTACGTTGCATTTTAAAGCATTTTGGGCTTAAAAGTGAAACAAAAACTTTTTTTTTCATGTGTGTATGTGTTTTATTTTTATCTGTGATAGTTTTTCTTTTTCTTTTGGAAAATGTGGTACTAAAGTAAATAAATATACACTTTACAATTTGTTTGTTTGTTTATTGAAATGTTAAAATTCAACCTTGTTTTACAATTTTAGTTAAACGACACCGTGAAGTGAATACTCAGAAACAAAGTTTAGAAAACAAGTTTTACGCCTATAAGCCTACAACTAATGTAAAAGAGACCCAACAATGTGTTAAAATAATAGTTGGAACATATTTCTTTCTTTT